>NW_024599303.1:0-24854 GCF_004379255.2 Salvia splendens | reverse complement strand
TTATTTGTTGATGATTGCACTAGAATGACTTGGATTTACTTTCTTAAACATAAATCTGAAGTTGTAGACAAATTTATCTTGTTCTTCAAAATGATCCAAACTCAATTCCATATGAAACGACCCGCTAAATCGTTACCTACACGAAAGAATAAACCACGTATCAAATACACTTTCGACAACAAATCGAGACGAAAAGTTGGATAAGAATCGCGTCACATCAGACACGTTTTCCAATGGATAAGAATCGCGTCACATCAGGCACGTTTTCCAAATTGATAAGAATCGCGTCACATCAGGCACGTTTTTCAACGCCACATTAATTACGCGTCACATCGAAACGAAAAGACGTGAATTTTTGTCTTTTATGATAAATTTTTTTCTATAAATAGCACCTCCTTTCATTTCATTTCTTTGACGTCAATTTAGAAATCCGAGAGAGAGAAAACGAGAGAAGGAAAACCGAGAGTTAGAAGAGAGAGAGAGCGCCGCCGGAGGCGGCGACGGTGGACGGCGGCGCTGCGAACCGCGACTGCGGATTCGTGGCAGCGGCGGCAGCGGTGAAGGGAGAGGGACGAATCGTGTCAACGTTTGTTCTACCGTTCGTTTTTCTTGATTCAAGAAGGTATAACTAAGATTTTCTTCTCATCTCCTTCATTGAAACTTTATTCTTGAATCCTACATGCATATAGAGGGTGTAGGAATCATAGATCGCAAAGCTAATCGGTGGGAAAGTGAGTTTGCTTGAGAACTTTGATAGTTATGCGATTGTTGATTAAGTTGTGTGAAGTTGATTTGAATCCTTGGTAAATGATCTAAGTTTATGTGCAAACATGTTAAGAGAGTCTTATCAAGCATGATTGTGTGTTATAAGCATGAGAAAATTTTGTTTGGATGATTGGGGAAGAAACTCAAATTTCGAAATTTTGAGTATGAAATTTGTGGTGTTCGGACAGTGGATTCCGACGTGTATTTGACTGACCAAACGGTCGAATTTTGATACGAAAATTTTACTGAGTAAATTTCAAGGTGATTTCTGTGTCTCGTATAAATTTCAGCCCTTTTTGTCGAAAAATGAATTTTTGAAAAATGTTTGAAGTCGACTGCGCAATTTTGCCAGTAACGTGTGCTCTCGGCCAGAATGTTTCGAAATCTGTTTGACCGACCAAATGACCTCCGTTTGATGTGATTCTTGAACTAGATGAAAATTTTAAGTGTCTTCTGAGTCTTGTGAAAATTTCAGCCTTATTGGACATCGTATGATTTTACGGTGAATTTTTCAAATAAACTGTGCAGTGCTGCTAGAATTTTATGTTCCGATCAGAGAGTTGCATAAATGTTTTGACTGACCAAATGATATGATTTCGGTGTGAAATTTCAACTGGGTGAACTTGAATGTGTCTAATGTGTCGTGACCAAATTTTAGCGTCATATGAGGAAGGATGAATTTTTGGTGAATTTTTTCAGTTGACTGTGCAATTCTGCCAGAAAATGTTTTCTCGACCAGTAGGTTACGTTTCCGAATTGACCGACCAAAAGGGGGTATTCTGATATGAAATTTAAGCTGGAAGTTATTTGATGAGTCTACTGCAGTTTGGTAAAGTTTTAGCCCCAACGGAAGTCGGGTGAATTTTTAATGATTTTTACAAAATGGTTGCGCAGTTCTGCCAAATTCTTATCTTTACAAGATGACTATATTGTTATGTTATAAGTGATATACATGATTTATATATGGGTAAGAGAATGATAAAAGGAATGATAGGACATGCATGATAATATAAGTTTACGAAAGGCTGATCTGTTTTGTCGTTGGCAAGGGTGATTGAGTATACGTGAGCTCGAGGAACGAGGGTTGCCTTAAATGGATATTGAATGGTTTAAGCAAACGAGGTGGGCTTTCTTTTAATAAAATCTTTTACGCTTTCAAAAGTATGATTATGGTGTAATAAGGGTGGTTTAAAGTGTTATGTCATGCCATGTTTGTTTTGATGATGAGATTGTGCCTGATGCCTAGTTTGTGAGTGCGCTCCATTAGGCTATAGGGCTATGTTAAACGAATTCGGGTCTGAGTAGGGCCGCAAACCCTATCAGGCTAGTGTACACAGGTGGGATCGTGAGCCGTCCTTGCTAGTCGGCCGGTCTCGTGGGCGAATAGTGTGGCCACACTTTCGTCGCACTATGGAAAGAGAATGTGATTGAATGATTGATGAGAAAGTGGGGAGATTGATTGTCTGGCCAGACTTTGAAATGCTTTTGTGTTCTCGTGATATTTCTCAACTACATATAAAACTCGAGATCACTGGTATGGATGACATAACTGTTTTTATGAAAATGTTTTCGGCATGAGCCCATTGAGTACAACAAGTACTCAGTCCTGCATGTGTTTTCCCTATGTGCAGGTTGAGCGGGATGTTGCGGTGGATGTTGAGTCGGCTTAGGGAATATTGGATGCGTTGTGTCTTCATACACAGGCGTCATCCTTGACTCTCTTTGAAACCTTAATTCCGCTGCTATATATATATTTTGAACTAAAATTCTTTTAAGCTAATTGAGTCATTCTTATGAACTGAAATCCTTAAATGCTATTCTTAAATGTTTGCCCCTTGGTCACGATCGCCTCGTTTGTAACACCCTAGCATGGGCGGTCGTGACAGAGTGGTATCAGAGCTTCGTTCTTTTGCTCTGGTCCGAGAGTCTTCTTTCACCTTAAGTCTAGAATAGTAAACCTTAAACTGGAAGTGTCACGAAGGCTCAACATCCAAAGCATCACGCTCAACCAAAGAAAGTGAGGTATGTTTTAAGTTGTTGAAAGAATGTGAGATCAATGTATGAAATTGATGATGATATGATGAGGATGTTTTGGCAAGTATACGCATGTGAATGAATGTTATACGTGAAGATGAATTTTGATGATATGATTATGTGGAATATGAGTACGATTGACATGAAAATGTAAGCACGTGTTATATATGTGAAGTATGCGCATGATTGACAAGATGATCTAAGCACGTGTGGTATGTTGATCATGATATTGTTATGATGTGATTATATGGAGCATGAGCAAGACTAGTATGATGACTAAGTATGTTTTATATGTGTGAAAGTACTACGACGTGAGCATGTGAACATAGGATGATGGAGTGTTTTACATGAAGGACGAAAGTTGATGAGTTGTTTTGAGAATGTTAAAAATTTTTTTTTAGAAAATGAATGAGTAATTTAAGAATGTTGTTTCAAACATATATGTGAAGTGCATGAGTGTTTTGTTTGGAATACAAATGTGTTATGATGTTTTGTAACATTAATGGCTCGTTGTTCTAGTAGAGTTTGATTGAGGAAAAATGTTTATGTTGTGGAAGGTTGTTGAAAAAAAAAAAAAACTTTAAATGAAAACATGTTAGTTCTTTCTTTTGAGAAAAATTAATTGATCAATGGAAAATATTATGTAAAAAAAAAAAAAAAAAAAAAACCTTTTCGATTGGAAAATTTAGCCATGGAAGTGTGATGTTATATATGTTATGGGGTGCGAAGTATGAAGCGTTATTCTATGGAGTGTTTTATACAAGTGATGAAAGTTGATGTGAAAGTATGTTTTGAGTTTTGAGTCAAAAAAAAAACTTTTACTCTAAAGTTGAAATTGAAATGTGAAAATTTAGAGGAAAGTGTGAGAGTCTGAAGAAAATTTTATTTCAAAAGTTTTGAATGATAATGTGAAGTGTGAAAGTGTTTTGCTTTGATATGTGAAAATGTGGTGTGTTATAGTACTTGTTGTGATATTTTGTTCTCTACGAGATGATGAAATGTGTCGTGAACTTAGAGTGCCGAAGATGTAGACTAGTTGACCACGCGGACCGTAGTTCTAAATTGAAAACTCACCTATTGCTTTCCCGAGCGATGCAAACGAACGAGAATGGAAAGTGGGGAGAAATTTCTAAATTATCGAGATAGAGGATGGAGACCGGTGGACCATGAAACTTTTTCTATTTCTTGGAATGACGCTATGAACTTTGTATGCGAACATAGAGTGCCTAAGAAGTATGTTAGATTAAATGATATCGAATTTAGTTTTTGACAACTGCAATATCACTTTTCCGAGTGATAGGACAAATGGAAAAATGTGGTGTGAACTCGAACTTTATCGAATGATTACAAATTCAGAATTTTTTTCTGAATGACGAGAACAAGGAGAATGCGAAAAGACGTAGCATATGATAAAGAGTTTAAGAAAAGAAGAAGTGCAAATTGAAGAGATGTTCCAAACGAGAAAATGTTCGAGGCAAGAAGAGATGCGAAATGATGTAATCCTACAACGGATGTAGAGATCATACTTGCGATCTAGTAGATAAATCCGATCTTCGGTCAAAAGTGGCGATGCGGCGAAAACGACCGTTATATCATGTTGAGAGCGCGAGTATAACTACAACGTTTTAAGAAAATGACGATTATCACGTGCAAGGAATATATGAAGATATGGCTTTCGACTACTGTTATTAGTTGTAACAACACGATGAATCTCAACTTGGAATCCGCAGTTTCGTAGTAGAACGATGTTACCATGTTCGGCCTCAGAAAGATGAACGAGAGAGTGTGACCCTCGTGGCTAGAATGAATGATTTTAATCAGCAGTACTTACTTGGATTATAAGAAATTCTTTTTGGAATCTTTCAATTAACGGTGAGCCCTTGTCTATTTACGACCTTGTTGACTCACAATTCGCAATTATTGCACGTTATTTCTTTTCCTATATCGAATCATGACTCACTTTCAGTTCTTGAAAATTTGTGTTTGCCTTCGTCATTTTTGGACATCTTGATTAGTAGTCTCTTTGATTCATCTTTCGTAAGGACAATATTTTGAATTTATGAACTTCCGCCCTTTGAACTTCATTTCTAAAAGTTTGTTTGCAGTTATGACCTTCAGTACGATCCCATTCCCAAACATGTTTCTTCAAGGATGGAATATTCTTCTTGGAACTTTTGTACACCTTTTTATTTCGTAACTATGCATGCGGCAAGTTCTTCCTTGCAGAAGTCAAATTTTTAGCTCAGTTTCACTACACATATTGTTTCAATTGCTCAATGATTTTCTTTCTGCAACACCAAGTTAAGACTATTGTGTCTCTTTTTCCTTAATGTGGTTGATTTAGCCGATCTTCCTAAAAAAAAAGTTCACTTCACGTTGGTTGTAACCCTGTGAATCCATTGATGTGACATCATTATCAGTAAACATGATGTCGTCGAACCATGATCAGTGCTACCTCATGACATTGTCTATGCTTCTAAATCCTTACACGATTGACCATCTCATGTCATGACATGTTTGAACCATTGAAGAGGTTACGAGGTGCGTAGGTGTCGTTCAAGTGAGGATATATCCTACTGGCAGGATAAAGATCCTAACTAAGCCTAGACCTCGTCTTCAAAGATTCCTCAACCCACTTCTACTGATCAGTATAGTGGAGGTAAGGGTCGAATCCCACAGAGATGGTGCGTTTAAACTACTGCGGTGATGTTTTGGAGGGTTGGTTAGCTACCACGCTCGGGTTGAGTTTCTACCTAGGCGAGTAATTAAAGGGTGGCGTCCTACTGACTAGGATGGGGGAGCAGATCATGGAATGCAACTGTGTACGTGGAAATGAGGGGACATGGTTGTAACAGAAATTGTTTGGAAAGGACGGTATTTCTATTTTTGGCTAAACAGAATATTCAGAGTGTAGTGGAGGTAGTGGTGACTAGGCTGACAGATCTGCAGGTACAACCAGAGGTGAAGGACAAAAGAAAGCAAAAGTAAATAAAAGTAAGGTGGTCCCCAATCTGGATGTAGACATCGTCTTCTCCAACAACACAACTTGAACTCAGATAACAATTCCAGATCCAACCCGGCAAACGCAGATTAACAACTCGCGAACACAGATCTAAAACTAGAAATCAAATCTGAAATCAAACGCTGAAACTGGACTTCTGCATGCTGGTCAACATGAAAGATCGATTCAGAAAATAAAACGAAGCCTTGCATGCAACGATCTACTTCCAGATCAAATAGTACATGTTTACCTATCCTAAGAAATTTGTTACGTAACAGAATTTAGAGATTTAGCACTTAAAACACCGAGAAATCTTAGATCTAAGCTAACTAGACAAGGAAAGAAAAGAACACTACAATGAACCGAAACGGAAATCAAACTTCATAGCATTAACACGTTCGGATATCCAAAGCAAGCATTTCAAAACAACAAAATCCCAAAATGTAACAGAAATCCAACGTAAAGACGGAGAACTAATTAAACTACGAAAGCAATTTAAAGATTGTTTGCCACTCCGGCGATAAAATCTCTGACTGGAACTACGATCTAGCTAACTGGAACGGACGATGACTGGAACTCGGGAACATTCTGAACGTCAGGTGATCATGGCTCGGCGAGGCAAGAAGTGGACACGGCTGAAAGACTGAAATTACCGAGAGAACTCTCTACCTAAAGATGATGGTGAATTGAAGTCTATCCCCCCCCCCGGCTGCTTCTTCTCTCTCCAACTTGGCTACCTTTTATAGGGAGGCTACCCTTGATTTTAGGGTAAATCCTCGCTGCAATTTGACTTCTTTGCCCTTAATTGTGGGTAATCCGTCCCAGCTATCCGTCTTCTTCATCTCAAGCCGTTTTAGCACGTATACGGATCAGTATGAGACCATGCTGGCGCTTTTTCTACCCGAACACTCCGGAACTTCCCTACTGGCCAGAACACTTATCCTGCACACTTTGAGCAACTGCTTTGCAAATATAATCATTTAAACCTGTCATACTGACCAGTAACCGAGGCCTAGAATACGACTTATCAAACTGCTCACACTTACCACATGCTTGCCCTCAAGCGTGAAGAACAAACAAAAAGCAATAAGTCGCATTCTAGCCTGGTTACTTCCCTGCCCGACTCTACCTAAACTGGACTCTAGACTACAACGACGAAGAAAAAAGAAAACACAAACACAAACACAGAAATACATAAAACACTAACAGATTGGGCTACATTTTCAACCATCCCTCCCCTCGGGATTAGGTGCAATCCGGCCTTAGACAGCCTTGAACTTCTGCCGCCCCCCTCTTTCTCTCCCAGTCAGTACATCTGCTTGTCAAGATCGCCCACACTCTCGGTCAACCACTAGGTTCACTCAGTCACTCGCACCTCACCAGGAACGTTAGGACTGAATTCTCTCATCATGCTCAACACAATTGCTTTGGACTTAGATCTCACGTGCAGCTACTGAAGGACTTTAAGGCTTGTAACGGGGCTGTTGGGTTGTAGTGTTTTGGGCAGATGTTCCTAAGGCTCTAAGGTTCAAAAACTTCTATTTAATTTATGAAGGGGGATTGTGTGCATCAGGCTTCTGATCAGTTGCTTTTCTTAGCTGGTGCTTCTGGCTTGAGTTTCCAACTGGTTAGTAGGCTTCTTGTGGCTTCGCCACCCTTATTCCTTCATTTTTTTTGTGTGGTCAAATCTCTGACCATTTTCTTCTTTCTTTCTTTCTTCCTCTCTTTTTTTTTTCGTGGCTTTGCCAACCCTTATCCCTTCCTTTTTTGGACCTGGAATGTCTCCCTGGTCGATTTTCTTCTAACTTTCCTGCCCAGCTGGTTTCTGCTTTTTTCACACTTCTTCCTAGCCAGTAAGCTCCATTTGTTTCATGCCTTACACACAGTCCCAGGGGCTAGGGGTGTTTATCTGGGTATAAAAGGTTAAGAAAAAAGGGTTCTAAAGGTGGTGGTTTTCTTTTTTTTTTTTTTTTTTTTTTTTTTTTTTTTTTGGGGGGGGGTTCCTACTGCCTTCAGTATTTGCTACCCGTGATCACTTCACCCTAGGCAAATTGTGGCAGCCTCCCTTTTCTTTAAGTGTATGTGGAAAGGGGTTCCACTTTAAGGCTTATAACTCACATTTTAGAGGGCTTTCGTGTTTGGCTCTAAGTGTGGGCTTTCTCTCATACTCACATCATCCATACTGGTCAGGAGGTACTAAGGAGAGTGGTTTCGGTTTTCCAGCTTGTCTTATCTCCCTCAATTCCCTTCACCTCCAGCTCAGGACGGTTGAAGTTTTTAAGCCCAAATCAGCACACAACATAAAAAAACTAGACCTAAAAAACACAAAACGAGCACAAACACAGAACACACATATATACATCATACTGGCCATTACGTCCCCCCTCCTACTTCACAAGTGTCTGCCCCAGATAAGGCTGTGAAGTGGAAAAAAAAAGTACTGGCCAGTATGGTAGACACACAGACAAACAAAATAACAAACAAAAATAACAACTCAAACAGAAACTTCTCACACTTAGGCTATGGAATAGGCTAAGTGGGAGAGGTTTGAACACCGGACAAAATCCACTAAACAAAGAAACACGTATATACAAAAGAAACACAGAAAACATGCTACCAAGAAACAAACCCTAACTTCTCACACTTAGACTATGGAATAGCTAAGTGTTATGAAGTGGGGTTTGCTCGCAAACACAGATTATACTACCTAACCGAATACCACAACATAACAAAATACGAAAAGTTAAAAAAAAGCTTAAAAAAAAAACTAACTTGGTCAGTAGGGGGGGGGGGTCTATCGAAGTCGCCTGCTCCTTCGTGGGGCAGGTGGTGCAGGTTGTTCCTTCGGGTTGTCCTCTTCCGTTCCAGTTTCATTTTCCTTCGCCGGCTCCTCGGCTCTTGCCGGCACCTCGGCGTCCGCTGTCTCTTGCTCATCTGCTACTCCGGTCTCTTGGATATGTGGTTCATCAGTCCGGCCACCATGGCCACTCGGTCCTGCAGCTTGCTCCTTCCTCAGGTAGGTCATTTCTTCTAAGATGTTATCCATACTGGCTAACATTCTGTTCATTGCTTTTTGCATCTTGGAGTTTTCCTCCCCGAGATCTGATACGATAGCTTCCATGGCCGCCTGCCTCTGATGCATCATATCCTGCTCTGCAGAGCCCTTCAACATCCTTTCCACAACTCCTGCCAGCTTGATCACCTCTGCCTTCAATTGCTGATTCTCCTCTGCCATTTCAGTGACTGTCCTTTCTAGAGCGGCTTGCTTCTGAGTCAGTATTCTCTGCTCCGCAGACTCCTTCAATACCTGTTCCATTGCTGACGCTAAACGAATCATCTCTTCCCTCATCTGTCTATTTTCCTCAGCCATCTTTTCCACAGATTGTTCAATTCTGTCTCGCCTCTGGTCATGTCCTGGTGCTTCCTGAGCTGTTGTTATCCGAGCAGTGGGTATTGCCTCTTCTCCCATCGCATAAAAGTAGGGCACGCCCTGCCTCATGTACACCGTGTTCGTTCGGACGAACAGAGGGATGTCGAACAATCCTGGGGCGCTCACCATCGTTAGTGGGGTTAGGTCTTCGTCCTCCGAAACGGTGATGTTGTTCCTCATGAAGATTCCCAATATATGGCAGAGGGAAATATTCCGTGCTGGGTGAGTTGCGACGAGGTGACATGTGTATGCAGTCCAGAACCCTAAGTGCAGCTTCTTGCCCTTTTTTGCACACCATATAAGGTACAACTCCGTCATTGATGTCCGGACTGCCGAATTAGACTGCCCCAAAAGATTGTAGTCTAAAAAAAGTTGAACCAGGCGTAAAACGGGGTCGCTAAGGTGGATCGATCGGGAGATCGTGGATTGGAACTGCCCTGCTCCGGGGTGAGTAAGTTCCTCCCAAGCCGACTGGGGCTCAAATTCCACATGCCGGCGGGGAATCCCCCGCTCCCTGTTTCTCCATTCAAGTCCTATTGCCTCCTCCAAACTGCATATACCCAACCTCACAGTCCACTCAATCAGATTCATCCTAATTTCTCCTCCAAATACCCTGAAGCTAACACACTCTATATCCAAATCAGTTGTGACTTCGAATCGAAAAGTTGCGAAAAACTCCTTGGCCAAATCGACCGGGACACTTAACTTCTCATTCCTCAACAACCATTCAAAACCCAACTCATGCAAAAGGGCTAGAAACGATTCACTAATTTGCATCTCATCTAAGGATGGGAGATGAATTACCTTTCCACACTTAACCTTCTTGCCTTTGCGTTCTTTGTGCGGTAAACTGACTGGAGCTTCTTGTCGTCAAACAACTTCATCTCTTCCACAACGTCATCCGTGAGTTCCACCGTCCAACGCTTATACCGGAGTGGTTCGGCAGGTGGATGCAACAGTTCTCGATGATCGTTGGGGAGTTCCCGCTCCTTGTATTCCTCCTCTTCCATGGTTGTGTCGCTATCTGATTCAGATTCTTCACTGGCCTCGTACTCACTATCGCTCTGTGTCTGCCGGTTTGATGGGGTCCTCCGGGCAGTCTCAGTGATCACTATGCCTGTGTTCGGGGTACGCATTCTTTTGGTTTTTGATTTTTTCTCCACAACGGTCTTGCCCTTTCTTTTCCTTTCTACTTGGTATCTAGCTTCCTCTTCCGCCTCGGTTGGTGGCGTCTCCTGGGTAGTGGAGCTACACTCTTTCTTGGCATCTTCCTTCTCCAATTGTTCGGGGCTCACTGACTCGGGTGCGAGGTCCAGTCCTTCAGCCACCCGCTCGGCTTCCACACCCTGATCCTCTTGCGCCGGACAGGGTTCGTCGTCACTCACGATCTCTAGGGGATCCTCCGCCGTGTTCGGTTTCGCCCTGTTGGGTGCCCCACTTACCCAAACAACGTTGCGATTTCCTCTGCGGTTTGGGTGGCTCTGCTTTGGAGCCTGTCTTCACTACCAGTTTCCTTCTGACGGGGATCGGTTTAACTACCGGAGGTGCCCCTGGGGTGGATGCCTCTACCTCTGGTTCTGTTGTCTCTGTTCCTGCTTCCTTGGCTTCACTCTGCTTTTCCCTCTCCTCTTCTCCTTCTGACTGGGATGTCTTATCCTTCGGTATGGGTTCTCTAAGAGCTTGTTCATTCTCTCCTACTGATCTTGGTGCGAGGTCCAGACCCTCAGCCACCAAGTCAGTTGTCTCCTCTCTTCGGTTTACCCTGTTCATTATCGAGTCAAACTCCTCGTCCGTCATGAGGCCCTGTTTCCTGGCTGATTCGTTCAGATCTATCTCTGGCCGTCTTACTTCTTGAAATACTGGGTCCTTCTCGGGCGTCATTTTTGCTCCGCCACTCTCTCCCTGGGTTTCCCTTACTTGGCTGGACCTTTTCTTTCGCTCCTCAGAGTCGGAGCTGTAAAACGCGGCGATAGCTTCCAGGTCTGCCGAATCTGGTACCGAGGGTTCCGATGCCGCGGTGGCTGAGGGAGATCCTTCCTCCGACTGTAGTTCTGCGTGTCTGACCTGTGCATGAGGAATTTCACTGGGTGCGGTTCCTATGCCCCCCGTGTGGCCGAAATTGGTCAATGCCGCCGTCCAGTCCCTAGTCGGGTCTTGTTGGCGAAGGAATACCATTACGGCATCCAAAGAAATAGTGGCCGGCGGTTGAGCAGTCGGTGCGGGTGGTTGGTTCGACTGTGGTTGGGCCTCCGGGGTATCTTCTCGCAGCGGCTGCGTATCTTGGGTGTTCGCACGACGGGGCTTGATTTTCCTCGCGATAGCTTTCTTACCCATGACTGTAATTTGTGATTTGACGGTAGAAATTAGGGTTTGGTTTGAGAACGATGGTTCTGTGAGAGGGATAGAGGAGAATTTCTTGAAAGGTATTTTGGAAATGAGGGTTTTTTGAGGGAGAAAGGGAGGGTCGGTTGGTTTAGTTCGGATTAGAAATGGCAGTTGCAGGTGGTTTCAACCGGCTATCAGTGGTTACCGGTCATGCCGCTTCATGTGAAAAGTGGTTGGGCGACAGGCGTTGGTTCCTGATTGGCTAGCGTGTGTACTCTCTCTGCTCCACACCATTCCAGCACTGCCACCCTGCAAAAGCTGCACACGCTTAATTCAAATTTACGTCCTATCCACAATTTCCCTCTATACTTACCTATTACGGAAAATAATTCAAAATGGCACTTAAATACAAATTGGAGTGACACTAAATAGGTAATCTCTTGGTCAAAGTGTACCCCAACCTAAATTTAAGGCCCGAAAATATATTTTTGGATTTTTAGAAAATTTTCAAGCATGCAAAAATTAATTACGTATATACAGTATTTACATTCTCCTTAGGTAATTTGGAATCCTACCTGGCCAGTATATGCAGAATATTATCAAAATGAAACTAGCCACGTGGAATTCCAAATTCCTATCTTACTAATCAGTATGTGACCTTAGTATGTGGTAGTAGTGGAATTTCATCCACTACCCCCACCTCACTATTATCCCTAAAGATTTTCAACCTATGTCCATTCACAACAAAAGGCTCAGAGTTAGAAAGACTCCCTGAAATCTCCACCGCTCCATTAGCTCGGAGGGCTGTTACGATGTACGGTCCTGTCCACTTAGATTTGAGTTTCCCGGGCATTAACTTCAGTCTCGACTGGAAGAGTAGTACTTTCTGGCCAACATGGAGCTCCTTGGTTCTCAGATTTCTATCATGCCATAATTTCGTTCGCTCCTTGTACCACATGGCCGAGTCGAAAGATTCCAATCTAAGTTCTTCAAGCTCCTGTAATTGCAGCTTCCTTTCCTCCTCACAGGCTGTAGCATCCATATTCACTTTCTGTACTGCCCAGTATGCTCGGTGCTCGATCCCTACAGGTAAGTGGCACATTTTTCCAAAAACTATTCGGTAAGGGGACATACCAATGGGGGTCTTGTAGGCTGTTCGATATGCCCAGAGAGCATCCTCTAATCTCACGCTCCAATCCTTCCGAGAAGGATTTACAGTTTTCTCCAAAATCTTCTTTATCTCTCGATTAGAGATCTCGGCTTGGCCGTTAGCTTGCGGGTGGTAGGGGCTTGAAAGTCTATGGTGCACACCGTACTTTTTCATTAAAGCTTCAATTGTACGATTACAAAAGTGTGTACCTTGATCAGAGATGATCGCCCTTGGGACTCCGAAACGGCTGAAAATGTGACTCTTTAAGAATTTGGCCACCTCCTTTGCTTCACACGTACTTGTGGCCGTCGCTTCTACCCATTTGGAGACGTAATCCACCGCGACTAGGATATACAGATTGCCATAGGACGAGGGAAAAGGCCCCATGAAATCCATTCCCCATATGTCGAATAATTCACAAACAATAATCGGTACTTGCGGCATCTCATCTTGGGCAGATATTCCACCGGTCAGTTGGCAACGCTCACAGCTCCGGCAGAACTCGTATGCATCTTTGTTGAGAGTTGGCCAGTAAAAGCCGCTATCCAGAATCTTCCTTGCCGTCTTCTTGGATCCGAAGTGCCCTCCACATGCTAACGAATGGCAGTGGGTCAACACATCCCGCTGTTCCCAGTCAGGAATGCACCTTCTTATCACTTGATCGGATCCTACCCTCCATAGGTAAGGGTCGTCCCAAAAATAATATTTTGCCTCACTCTTGATCTTCATTCGTTGGGCTTTGGTAACACTTGGTACCTCTGGAAGTTCTCCAGTTACTAGGTAGTTGGCCAGGTCCGCATACCATGGCTCCTGCCCTACCTTCTCTTTTCCTTTTGCTGCATCATTCTGACCAGTAAGTTTGTACACTTCTTCCCAATCAATTTTTCTGGGTGCAAAAATCACCTCACATAAGTGTTCCTCTGGAAACTGGTCGTGCACCTCCTCGCTGTTTCCTTCTTGCACTATTCTGCTCAAATGGTCTGCCACCTTGTTTTCGACTCCTCTCTTATCTTCCACCTCCCAATCAAATTCTTGCAACAAGAGTACCCATCGGATCAAGCGTGGTTTTGATTCTCTCTTGGTAACTAGATACTTAAGGGCTGCATGGTCAGTGTATACTACGACCTTAGATCCCAGCAAATATGGCCGGAACTTCTCGAAAGAAAACACCACTGCCAGCATCTCCTTTTCGGTGGTATCGTAATTCCGCTGGGCTTGATTTAGAGTCTTGGACGCATAAAAAATTACGTGCCTCCTCCCATCGATCTTCTGACCCAGCACGGCCCCTACCGCAAAGTCGCTGGCGTCGCACATTACTTCGAAAGGATGGTTCCAATCAGGAGCTCGTATGATAGGTGCGGATACTAATTTTTCTTTGAGAAGATCGAAAGCTGCCTTGCATTGCTCATCAAAAACGAACTCCACATCATTTTGAAGCAGTCTGGTAAGGGGTTGGGCGATTTTGGAGAAATCCTTTATAAATCTTCGATAAAATCCAGCATGTCCCAGGAAACCCCTTATTCCCTTCTGATCAGTAGGGAATGGTAATTTGGATATGACATCCACCTTGGCTCGATCCACCTGGATACCTCTTTCTGAGACTACGTGTCCTAGGACTATCCCTTCGGTGACCATAAAATGGCACTTCTCGAAGTTCAAAACCAGACTCTTTGCTTGACACCTTTCCAAAACTATGTCCAAATGATGAAGGCAAGAGTCGAACGAGTCTCCGTAAACCGTGAAGTCATCCATAAATATTTCTATGCACTCCTCAATCAAATCGGAAAATATGCTCATCATGCATCGTTGAAACGTACCTGGAGCGTTGCATAAACCGAAAGGCATGCGACGGTATGCATAGGTTCCAAACGGGCAAGTAAAAGTGGTTTTGTCCTGGTCCTCAGGATCCACGTGAATTTGGAAGTACCCGCTGTACCCATCTAGGAAGCAGAAAATTTTTTTCCCAGCTAATCTCTCTAATATCTGGTCGATGAAAGGCAAAGGAAAATGGTCCTTCCTTGTTGCGTTGTTCAGCTTCCGGTAGTCGATGCACATTCGCCAACCCGTGACCAGCCTTGTTGGAATCAGCTCGTTCCTCTCATTCTTGACAACTTGGATCCCGGATTTCTTTGGAACCATGTGGATCGGGCTGACCCACTCACTGTCCGGCACTGAATAGATAATCCCTAGCGACAACAACTTCAAGATTTCCTTTAAAATTTCCTCTCGCATGTTAGGGTTTACCTTCCTTTGAGCATCTCGATGAGCCTTCGCTCCCTCTTCTAGCCTGATGTGGTGCATGCAAACGTCGGGGCTTATCCCTACTAGATCTGTAAGGCTCCATCCGATTGCCTTCTTATTCCTATTCAACACAGTCAGTAGCCGCGCTTCTTGTTCTTTTGTGAGACTGCTGTTGATGATTACGGGATATGAGTTCTCCTCCCCGAGGTAGGCATACTTCAAGTTCGATGGTAACTTTTTTAGCTCGACTTGGGGTGGAAGTGTGTCTTCGGGTAGAGGGTTTTTCTGGGCCTCCCCGTCTTTCTTTAAGTCTTCCCCTGAAGGTTCTTCCGTACTGACTGGAAGCTTGGCCCCTGCGGCTCCAATGAACGCCGACTTTTGACAGAATTCCTTGATCGCTCCTTCTATTTCTTCGTCGGTCAACCCCTGGCTACTGATCAACTCACACCACGCAGCAGCTTCTTCGTCGGCCTGATCACAAGCATCTAAAGCCTGGAGTTTTTCCTGTAATAGTTCGGTCTCAAGAAAATCTTGGACTAGAGGGTCAATCACATCAACAAAGCATAGATTTTCAGAATCAATGGGTTTTCTTCATGGCATCATTTATATCAAAAGTAAACTTCTCACCATTAAAATCAATGCAAATAGTCCCCTCGGCCATATCCACTATTGTCTTAGCCGTTCTCAAAAAAGGTCTCCCTAACAAGACTCCACTAGACTCTCTCGCTTCATGCTCACTCATTTTGATCACATAAAAATCAGCAGGGTATGTGAACTCCTGTACTCTAACCAACACGTTCTCTAAAACTCCTTCAGGGCTTATGCACGACCTATCAGCCAGCTGGATCAACACCCTAGTGTTTGACAGCCTCACTCCTTTCAGTCGGTTATAGATTGATAATGGCATGACATTAATGGAAGCTCCAAGATCACACATCGCATGTTCAACCTTCACATCCCCTATAGTTATGGGTAAAGTGAACATACCTGGATCGGCCCTTTTGGGCGGCAGTTTCTCTTGCACAATTGCGGATGCGATCCCTTCCACCATGATTTGTCCATCTTTTTGAGCTTTCCCGGCTATGAAATCCTTAATGAATTTTCCGAGCGGGGGTAGTTTCACGGCTTGGAGGAATGGTATGGTGACGTCCAACCTTCCAAAAATCGACAAGTAGTCGACCGGGTTCTCTTTCTTCCTCTTTGTAACAAATCGGAATGGGAATGGTTTCTCCCTTTTTTTCTCTTCTACGGATTCCTCAGCAACTTTCCTTGGTAGCTCTTGGGTCCGAGCCTCCATTCTGGGATTTTTCTCTTGAGGAGGTTCCTTCCTGGTCAGTAAGGCATCGGGTTCACCTCTTATACTTGGTGTATCATCCAGGAAGAATGGATCCTGCATTCGAGGCATGAAATTCCCTATTTCCTCAGCTGAAATTGTCTCGCCTCCTATCTTCGTTCCATTCGATCCTTCACTCGGCTGTTTCGGTTGAGGTGCATCATAAGTAGTTCCTGACCTCAACGTGACCTTACTCACATTTGCCTTCTCGGGCATTTGGACTGTAGATGGGAGTTTTCCTGCATTTCCCTTCAAATCACCCATCGAACTGGCCAGTTGAGCTAACTGCCTATTCATCATATCCATGTTCGCCTTATGTTCTTTCTGGGCATTTTGCATCCCCTGCACGACCTCATTATGGGCTTGCAATTCTCCTTTGATGTTCTGTTGTGATGCTAGCATTTCACTCATCATGTCCTCAACGGATCTCCTCGGCCTGTTCGAGTTTTGGAAATGACCCGGCCCTTGGTGTTGATAGTTCTGGGAGGTTTGCTGTCCTTGATTAGGCGGGGGTATTGGTTATATTGGGCAGGAGGAGTGTACTGATCTTGAGGATATTGATTCTGGTGCTGGGCTTGGAATTGATTCTGGTTCTGATGGTGTTGGGATGCTTGGTTTGGTTGATTTTGGTAGTTTTGGAAATTTCTCTGATGGGGTGGCACGTAAACAGGGTTCGAGTTTGAGCTTGTGGGTTATAGTTTTGGGCTTGTTGGTTTCTTCCTGACCAGTTGGGCTGGAAGTCTGGGTTTGCTGGTCCACGGTTAGGGTTTTGGTTCGGGTAAGGGTTATATTGGTTCTGGCCTTGACCTTGGTTCTGGTTTTGGTTCCCTTCTCCCCATCGAAAATTCGGGTGGTCCCTCCATGGTGCGTCCCGTTGTCTCCCCTGGATCCAATTCCCATTCTGGTTAAAATACCCAGCAGCATTAGCTTGCTCCGTACTGATCAAGTCATTCGGATGCTCGTATTGGGCCCCTTGATTCCCCTGCTCTGCACCCTTGTAGTTCCCAGTTGGGAGAGGTGGTGGAGTGCTCTTCTCGATGGCACTCAAAAGTGACTTCTTCAGTTCATCCATCTTCAAGTCCATTTTCTGCTCCAGCTTGTTCTCCTGATCAGTAGTCGATGCAACAGCAGCCCGCTCTCGGTTGTATCCTTCCCTTGAATGGTCATACTCTTTCTTTGCATTCAGTAGCTTCCTTAGGACTCTCTTTGCTTCGCTGACCCGTAATTGCGTGAAGCTTCCTCCCGAAGATGAATTGGCCAGGTCTTTGGTTACCGCGTTCATGCCCTCGTAGAAAGTATGATGTACTTCAATGTCCGCCATGCGATGGTTGGGACACGATTCCAAAAGACCCATGTATCTTGCCCAATAGTCGCTCAAGGGCTCGTCATATCCTTGCTTCACATTCGTTATTTCTCTCTTCAGTGCGCTTGTCTTAGATGACGGAAAAAACTCGCCCAGGAATGCTGACTTGAAGTCGGCCCAAGTCTCAATAGAGTCAGGGGGCAAGCGCATGAACCAGGTGTTCGCTTCCCCCTTGAGCACAAATGGCAGAGCTTTCAGCCTATAATCATCTTCAGTCGCTCCTGCTGGTCTTCTCTGCGCTCTACAAATCTTACAAAATTCGTGAAGGAACTCATACGGCCCTTCATAGCTTTTCCCGCAGTATGTAGGTAGAATCGCTATGACATGAGGCTTCACGTCACAAGCAGTCTGTCCCGGGGTGACCACGATAGCTTGCGGTGGTTCTCCTTCGGTATGCGCATTCAGCGTACCGATCTCTGGATCTTCGTCCATGTTGGCAGCCATTCCTGGATTGCCTTCCAACAGTGGTAACTCCACGGGAATTGGTCCTTCTATGGTGTCCTGTTCTTCGTCGCTACTCGTGTCTAGGTCGGACAGAGTTGTTGACAGGCCAGAACGAGTGGTCACAAGTATGGATCCTCGCTGAAGTATCTTCGGTTTCCACGGATTAGGATCCGAACTGCTTCTCATAAACTGAAACAAAAGAAAAAGAGAAAAAATTATACACAATATTTACGCCAAAGTATCACACACAATAGTATATAAAACGCCATCCATCCCCGGCAACGGCGCCATTTGAAGAGGTTACGAGGTGCGTAGGTGTCGTTCAAGTGAGGATATATCCTACTGGCAGGATAAAGATCCTAACTAAGCCTAGACCTCGTCTTCAAAGATTCCTCAACCCACTTCTACTGATCAGTATAGTGGAGGTAAGGGTCGAATCCCACAGAGATGGTGCGTTTAAACTACTGCGGTGATGTTTTGGAGGGTTGGTTAGCTACCACGCTCGGGTTGAGTTTCTACCTAGGCGAGTAATTAAAGGGTGGCGTCCTACTGACTAGGATGGGGGAGCAGATCATGGAATGCAACTGTGTACGTGGAAATGAGGGGACATGGTGTAACAGAAATTGTTTGGAAAGGACGGTATTTCTATTTTTGGCTAAACAGAATATTCAGAGTGTAGTGGAGGTAGTGGTGACTAGGCTGACAGATCTGCAGGTACAACCAGAGGTGAAGGACAAAAGAAAAGCAAAAGTAAATAAAAGTAAGGTGGTCCCCAATCTGGATGTAGACATCGTCTTCTCCAACAACACAACTTGAACTCAGATAACAATTCCAGATCCAACCCGGCAAACGCAGATTAACAACTCGCGAACACAGATCTAAAACTAAGAAATCAAATCTGAAATCAAACGCTGAAACTGGACTTCTGCATGCTGGTCAACATGAAAGATCGATTCAGAAAATAAAACGAAGCCTTGCATGCAACGATCTACTTCCAGATCAAATAGTACATGTTTACCTATCCTAAAGAAATTTGTTACGTAACAGAATTTAGAGATTTAGCACTTAAAACACCGAGAAATCTTAGATCTAAGCTAACTAGACAAGGAAAGAAAAGAACACTACAATGAACGAAACGGAAATCAACTTCATAGCATTAACACGTTCGGATATCCAAAGCAAGCATTTCAAAACAACAAAATCCCAAAATGTAACAGAAATCCAACGTAAAGACGGAGAACTAATTAAACTACGAAAGCAATTTAAAGATTGTTTGCCACTCCGGGCGATAAAATCTCTGACTGGAACTACGATCTAGCTAACTGGAACGGACGATGACTGGAACTCGGGAACATTCTGAACGTCAGGTGATCATGGCTCGGCGAGGCAAGAAGTGGACACGGCTGAATGAAAGACTGAAATTACCGAGAGAACTCTCTACCTAAAGATGATGGTGAATTAAAGTCTATCCCCCCCCGGCTGCTTCTTCTCTCTCCAACTTGGCTACCTTTTATAGGGAGGCTACCCTTGATTTTAGGGTAAATCCTCGCTGCAATTTGACTTCTTTGCCCTTAATTGTGGGTAATCCGTCCCAGCTATCCGTCTTCTTCATCTCAAGCCGTTTTAGCACGTATACGGATCAGTATGAGACCATGCTGGCGCTTTTTCTACCCGAACACTCCGGAACTTCCCTACTGGCCAGAACACTTATCCTGCACACTTTGAGCAACTGCTTTGCAAATATAATCATTTAAACCTGTCATACTGACCAGTAACCGAGGCCTAGAATACGACTTATCAACCATCATTCATTGATGCCAAAATTTTGCAAATTTGATTTGACAATTGAAATATCTTAATTGGCAGCCTACTATGGAATTTGAGACCTGATTCAGTTTCATCCTGTTTTCAAGGCCTATCTCATATTCTTTCGAGCTCTCGTCAGAAGTAAAGTCTCAATCTTTATGAGTTTATTTGAAACCTTAATTTCTAGAATGAACATGATCAAGATCAATGAAACTTAGACCCTGCCATATTTTTTTTCGAACCAATTTCTGCAAGTTGGTGATGAGTCTAAAAGAGTCAAACTAGAAGTGTTGTTCTTGTTTCTTGATTAATTCTGCAACCTTTCTGATTAAGACACCTTCAGCAGTGTTGCTACAATTTTGAATTCATTTCATATCCAAGTAAGACTGCTTGATCAATTTTCGAGTTCTTGATACTAGACTTGGAGAAAAGGGTGAGGTTGAGCTTTTCGAATGCACACGGGGAAATAAGTTTCTATACTCAGACATGCGTAAAAGTGATGCACCAGCTAGAGGTAAATTTCTTTTCAAACCCCTGGCGACGAGCCGACTATTTTTTTTTTGTAAGGGATTTCTTTAAATCGACAAACCTCTATAATCTCCGCATTGCGAGCAACCATGATGATAAGGAAAGGGCGTCCGGCGTATCTTGTGTACTTGAACGGAGAGGAAAGGAAGGAATTGAGAGTGGAAGAAGTGTCAGTAGTACGAGATTTTCTCGACGTGTTTTCCCGAAGCTTTGCCTGGACCGCCACTCGACAAACAATTAGAGTTCACTTTTGATTTGGAACCAGGGTCTGCGCCAGTATCGAAGGCGCCATACCGAATGGCCCCTAAAGAGTTGGCAGAGTTGAAGATTCAGTTGCAAGAATTGTTAGACTTGGGTTTTATCCGACCTAGTGTGACACCGTGGGGAGCGACGGTGTTGTTCGTAAAGAAAAAAGGATGGAACGATGAGAATGTGCATCGACTATCGTGAGCTCAACAAGATGACCTTGAAGAATAAGTACCCACTGCCGAGGATTTATAATTTGTTTGACCAACTTCGAGGAGCGGGCATATTTCAAAAATGGACTTGAGGTCGGGATATCATCAACTAAAGGTCCGACGAGAGGATGTACTTAAGACTGCTTTTCACACTCGTTATGGCCATTATGAATTCGTCGTGATGCCATTGGGCTGACCAACGCCCCGGTCGTCTTCATGGACTTGATGAACCGAGTTTCCACGAGTACCTTGACAAGTTCGTGTTAGTCTTCATCGACAATGTTTTAGTATACTCGAAAAATGAGGAGGAACATGGAGGGCATCTGCAAACTGTGGTTGGAAACGTTACGAAGGGAGAACTTTATGCCAAGTTTAGTAAGTGTGAATTTTAGTTGACTCGAGTGAACTTTCTTCTTGGTCATATCGTGACGGCAAATGGATTCAAGTAGACCCCGCAAAGGTTGAGACTGTGCAAAATGGAAATCGCAGAAAACGCCGAGTGAAATCCGCAGTTTCTTGGGATTGGCGGGATACTACCGATTGCTTCATCGAGGGATTCTCTAAAATCGCGAGACCAATGACACAATTGTGAAGAAAGGAATCAAAGTGGTTTGGACGCCGAATGCTAGGCGAGTTTCCAACTGTTGAAAGAAAAAGTTGACCACAACACCTGTTCTAACGGTGTCGGCAAGCCAACAAGGACTTCGCCGTCTCTACTGATACAAAAAAAACTAGGACTTGATGCGTGTTGATGCAAGATGGGAAAGTGATAGCATATGTTTCCCGACAGTTGAGATCGAATGAGCTGAATTTCCGACCCATGATTTGGAACTAGCAGCAGTAGTGTACGCACTGAGAATTTGGAGACCACCATCTCTATGAAGTGAGATGCGAGAGATATAAGGATCATAAGAGTCTCAAGTACTTTCGAGCAGAATGAGCTAAATATGCGACAACGACATGGGTTAGAAGTCGTTTAAGACTATGACTGTGGTATTCACTATCATCCGGGCAAGGCGAACGTAGTGGCAAATGCTTTGAGTAAGAAGAACCAACCTCAATTGGCTTTGTTGCTAACTCAGGAGGAAGCATTTATCCGTGAGTTCGATAAGATGCAGTTGGAAATAGTAAAAGCGCCCGAGACAGTAGGAGAAAGAATAGTGACGCTAGTGATTGAGTCAGATTTGAGAACCAAGCTCATAGAAGCCCAACGACGTGATGAGAAGTTGGAAGAATTACGTGTGAAGGTGAGAACCGAGAAACATGACCATTTTCGTGAAGAGGCGAACAATGCTTTGACATTCGATGGACGATTATGTGTGCCGAAAGACGAGGCACTGAAAGATGATATTTTGAGTGAAGCATATGACACACCTTACACTGCTCACCCTGGAAGTACGAAGATGTATCGAGATTTGAAGCAACGTTTTTGGTGGAATGGGATGAAAGGAGACGTAGCGTCACATGTGGAACGATGTCTAGCGTGCCAACAAGTGAATGCCTTACACCAACGGCCATATGGGAAGTTGCAACCACTCGAAATTCCCGAATGGAAGTGGGAGCATATAGCCATGGACTTCGTGATGAGTTTGCCAAAGTCACAAAAGGGCAACACTGCGATTTGGGTGATTATCGATCGACTGACTAAAAGCGCGCACTTCTTACCGATTAACGATTTCCTATGGATCGGACAAATTAGCTAAGATCTACGTGAGTGAGATTGTACGTTTGCATGGAGTGCCAAAGACTTTTGTGTCCGACCGCGATACGAAGTTCACATCAAAGTTTTGGATGAGTTTGCAATGGGAATTGGGCACACAACAAAACTTCAGCACTGCTTATCAACTGCAATCGGACGGACAGTCAGAGAGGACGATTCAAACGCTTGAGGATATACTACGAGCAGTTGTCTTAGATCGAGGGGAAAGTTGGGAAACTGTTCTACCGTTGGTTGAATTCGCCTACAACAATAGCTACCAAGCGACGATCGATATGGCTCCATATGAAGCTTTATATGGCAGGAAGTGTCAATCCCCACTATATATGGATGAAGTTGGCGAGAGGAAGATGTTAAGACCCAACGCTATAAAGGAAATGACCGAAATTGTGCATCAAATCCGCGCAAGGATCAAGGAAGCTCAAGATAGGCAGAAGTCGTATGCTGACGTGCGTCGAACGGAAATCAAATTCGACGTTGGTGACAAAGTGTTCTTGAAAGTATCCCCGACGAAAGAAGTTGTGAGGTTTGGAATGAAGGGCAAGTTGAAATCGCGCTTTGTAGGACCGTACGAGTTTATCGATGAAGTAGGTCCTGTAGCGTATCGTTTGGCGTTACCTCCCAGTTTGGGAATGTGCACAACATGTTCCAAGTGTCGCAGTTGCGCAAGTACGTGTTTGACCCTAAGCATGTGATTCGTCAAGAAGAAGTGATCCTAAACCCCGACATGAGCTACGAGGAAAGGCCAGAGGCAATCCTAGATCGGAAGATACAAGAGTTGCAAAACAAGTCGATAGCATTCGTGAAAGTGTTGGAAACACCATGGTTCCAAGGAAGCCACGTGGGAGTTAGAAGATGGAATTAAAGAAAAGTACCCCGAGTTGTTTATGTAAGACGATCAAATTTCGGGAAGAAATTTCTGTTAAGGTGGGTAGAATGTAACGACCCGCTAAATCGTTACCTACACGAAAGAATAAACCACGTATCAAATACACTTTCGACAACAAATCGAGACGAAAAGTTGGATAAGAACCGCGTCACATCAGACACGTTTTCCAATTGGATAAGAATCGCGTCACATCAGGCACGTTTTCCAAATTGATAAGAATCGCGTCACATCAGGCACGTTTTTCAACGCCACATTAATTACGCGTCACATCGAAACGAAAAGACGTGAATTTTTATCTTTTATGATAAATTTTTTTCTATAAATAGCACCTCTTTTCATTTCATTTCTTTGACGTCAATTTAGAAATCCGAGAGAGAGAAAAACGAGAGAAGGAAAACCGAGAGTTAGAAGAGAGAGAGAGCGCCGCCGGAGGCGGCGACGGTGGACGGCGGCGCTGCGGACCGCGACTGCGGATTCGTGGCAGCGGCGGCAGCGGTGAAGGGAGAGGGACGAATCGTGTCAACGTTTGTTCTACCGTTCGTTTTTCTTGATTCAAGAAGGTATAACTAAGATTTTCTTCTCATCTCCTTCATTGAAACTTTATTCTTGAATCCTACATGCATATAGAGGGTGTAGGAATCATAGATCGCAAAGCTAATCGGTGGGAAAGTGAGCTAATCGGTGGGAAAGTGAGTTTGCTTGAGAACTTTGATAGTTATGCGATTGTTGATTAAGTTGTGTGAAGTTTGATTTGAATCCTTGGTAAATGATCTAAGTTTATGTGCAAACATGTTAAGAGAGTCTTATCAAGCATGATTGTGTGTTATAAGCATGAGAAAATTTTGTTTGGATGATTGGGGAAGAAACTCAAATTTCGAAATTTTGAGTATGAAATTTGTGGTGTTCGGACAGTGGATTCCGACGTGTATTTGACTACCCAAACGGTCGAATTTTGATACGAAAATTTTACTGAGTAAATTTCAAGGTGATTTCTGTGTCTCGTATAAATTTCAGCCCTTTTGTCGAAAAATGAATTTTTGAAAAATGTTTGAAGTCGACTGCGCAATTTTGCCAGTAACGTGTGCTCTCGGCCAGAATGTTTCGAATCTGTTTGACCGACCAAATGACCTCCGTTTGATGTGATTCTTGAACTAGATGAAAATTTTAAGTGTCTTCTGAGTCTTGTGAAAATTTCAGCCTTATTGGACATCGTATGAATTTACGGTGAATTTTTCAAATGAACTGCGCAGTGCTGCTAGAATTTTATGTTCCGATCAGAGAGTTGCATAAATGTTTTGACTGACCAAATGATATGATTTCGGTGTGAAATTTCAACTGGGTGAACTTGAATGTGTCTAATGTGTCGTGAC
>NW_024599302.1:0-18082 GCF_004379255.2 Salvia splendens | reverse complement strand
CCTACAATTTTGATTTAGCTTATTTATATCTGAATCATTTTGAAAAATTTCTTTTGAAGGCGAACTTCAAAAAATGGTTAAATAATAGCCAACAAAACTGATTTATTTCATAAATTATTTTGAATGTAAAATATCTAAAATGTCCACAATTGTATATACAATTTTGGTTAATTTATCACTACTCTTTTGTTTTATGACATTGAGGTATCCCCCTTTAAATCAGCCGCGACGCGCGTCGCCCTTCCAACTTTTACATTATAGTAATTTATATTGTTGCATCGAAGATTGAGAATTAATTTCTAATTTATATCTCAGTTAACTAATTGCGTTATTTGCGCAGATCGTGACAACCACTGAATGCTAATCACATGATAAAATTTTAATTATGCTTGGTAATTATGATAATTAATGTGACCCTTCTATCATTATGTTTACTAGATACCCTTCCACGTTTTCACCCCTTGGACATTTAATATATTATCTGCTATTAATAATTACTTTTTTTTTGGCAGTGATGTTAATTAAACCTATTCCGGATCTATAATGATACCCACGATCGTAATATTATTTTCTTAAACAAAAGTTAGCTCGATAGGTGTCCCCTCGTGGTTCGTCCTTGACTATGAATAAAGCCATGAATAATCTATACAAGTTTAATATTCAAATTTCTAATCATTATTATTCATCTCCACTTATTCTAGAGAGATAAGATTTGACCCTAATGAATAGCATTATAGTCATAACTTTTTAGGTGAATTTTTTTTTTCTAAATCGATTTTTATTTACTAAATAGCACCATTCTTTTTATATGGTTGTTGACGTAAACAATGAAAATAGTTCCACATAGCTAATTAAACTTTGTTGTATTGCGCCTACAAATAGTTAAAGAAGTCTTATTTTTGTATTGTTGCTTTGTATTATTCGTAGAGGTAGTAGAAGTTCTTCACCAAACACCTTTCTTTCTCTCAAAAACTCCCATTTCACTATTTGTAGTTATATATACCTCCCAATGTTGGAAAATCTCAACTTCAAGTTGGATAAATTTTTTCCAAGAAAGACAATCCATTCCCTCCTACTTTTTTTGTTCAAATGCTCACTTCTCCTACTAATCCTCCTCCTCCTCTTCCAAATCTATTCCTACGCTCAATCCTCTCCTCTCCACCGCCACCACCCCTCAAGCCGCCGTCAAGATGCGACGCCGGCCTCGTCTACGTCTACGACCTCCCCCCCGCCTTCAACGCCGACCTCCTCCGCAACTGCCGCGATCTAGACCCATGGATATCTAAATGCAACACCCTCTCCAACGCCGGCTTCGGCCCCCGCGCCACCTCCCTCCCCGCCATGCCGGAGAGCCTCACCTCGTCGTGGTACTGGACCGACATGTTCGCGGCCGAGGTCATGTACCACGCGAGGATCATGAAGCACGAGTGCCGAACCACGGAGCCCGAATCCGCTACGGCCTTCTACATACCCTTCTACGCTGGGGTCGCGGTAGGGAAATATTTATTCACTAATCGCAACTATACCGCCAGGGATCGAGACTACCAATGCGAGGACATGCTGACGTGGCTCAAGGATCAGCCTCCGTGGAGGCGATCCAACGGCTCTGACCACTTCATCCTCCTGGGGAGGATGACGTGGGATTTTCGGCGGAAAATAGACGATGACTGGGGTTCCAGCTTCGTCTACATGCCGCTGATGAAGCAGATCGTGCGGCTGACAATAGAGCGGGACCCGTGGGACCACGGCGAGATCAGTGTTCCCTACCCCACCGGTTTCCACCCAAAGTCAAAATTGGAAGTTGACCAATGGGTTGATTTTGTTACATCTCGAAATAGGACTAGCTTGTTCACGTTTGTGGGAGCCAAGCGGAATAAGATCAAGGATGATTTTAGATCTTTACTTCTAAGCTATTGCTTCAACGAGACGGGATCCTGTCGCGTCGTCGACTGCTCGGGATCGCGGTGCTACAAGGGTACGCCTGAGATCCAGGAGGCGTTCCTGGGGTCGGATTTTTGCCTGCAGCCTAGGGGGGATGCGCACACTAGAAGATCGACGTTCGATTGCATGCTGGCCGGTTCGATTCCGGTTTTCTTCTGGAGGAGGAGTATTGAGCATCAATATGAGTTGTTCTTGGGGGATGAACCGGACCGGTTTTCAGTGTTTATTGATTGGAAGGATGTTAGGAATGGTGTGTCGATTAGGAAAGTGTTGGAAGGGTATAGTAGGGAAGAGGTGAGAAGGATGAGAGAGAAGGTTATTAGTTTGATACCAAATTTTATTTATGGTGATGGGAATGGGATTGGTAAAGATGCATTTGATATTGCTACTGATGGAGTGATTAAGAAAATCAAGGATCAAAATGAGTCCAACATGAGATAGAAGCCTATTTTGTCACAACCAGAAGGAAGAAGAGGTGCAAGGCCGGCAAATCAAGGTATGTATGTATGGCGGGGAAAAGGTCGATTTGTTTATACCTAATTAAAAATGTCAATTTTTTGAGAAAGCGATTGTGTTGAAATATCATCACAGATAGATGTGGTAAGTAGGTAAGTTATTACTGTTTTAGTTAAACATTGAGTTATGCTCTTTTCTATTTTCTTATAGAATATACTTATTGTGACAAAATTCTTCTGTATTTGCAATAAAGGGATATTTTTTTTCCATCGTGTATTACACATGTATATCGCACTGGCGTAGGTTTTTATATTATTTTTTCCGGCTAATAAGGAATCCAATTTCAATATGCCAAAAATGCCAAGCACAATGTATTCCTACTTTTCTAGATGTTATGATAATAAATGTGATGCTACAGGCGTGTTTGACGTTGATGCAGTTTTTAAGCAGGATAGAAAAATCAAATAATCAAATTCAATATTTCGATTCAATTCATACAGTCAACCTAAATTGTTTATTTAGGTTGTTCACATTTAGCATTGATTAATTTGTCTCAACTTTACACGGTCTCAAATGAAAATGCGACACCTGCTAATGCTAAGGGTTTTACTTTCTTGAACTTCGTTTGAACGTAATTGAAGGCTGATATGCCGCTAATCACAGTTATATTCACACTTTTATATGATTCACAAGTAGTACTAATCAGTGACCAGCCAAACTGATTAAAATAATTAAAAATAGATGTACTTAATACTTAGTTAATAAGATAGTTTACCTAAAATAAATTAGTAGTCAGTTTTTATCCAAATTTGGAGGGAGAGTATGCCAAAGTATTTACACATTTTTTTGTATTATTACATTATGTATATTTATTAAAATAATTGTGTATGACTAGCTAGTTATAACATGGTCGCATAGTTTTGTTGTTAAAAATATTATTCTGTTTTTCTTTGAAATTAGAGTTTCTACTATAAATATTAAATATAGTACTCGTATGAGTTTCTACTATAAATATTTCAAAGCTCTTCAGCCAATCGAAAAAGTTAAAATAATTGATTCAGTTTTAGTCTAAACTGCTACGTACCTACTTTTTATTTTTTTCCTTATTTTTTTAGAATTTAAAGACATGAATTTTACTCTTTTTTAGTTTTCCCTTCAAATTAGTTTTTCTCCAAATTGAAGCTGATGTATCTGTCGTAAAAGCCTACTTGGCAAAAATAAACGTGATGATCATTAAAACAACATTGTTTTTAATAAATAGTGATATTTGCCTCTAAATACAATAATTTTTTTAAGTTTTCTAGTTTTCACTCAAACTTTTGAGACTAGGAAAAAATTACTCCCTCCATCCCCAGAATTTTTGTCACATTTTTCCATTTCAGTCCGTCGCACAAAATTTGGCGCATTTCACTTTTTACCATTTTTGGTAGTGGACCCTATATTCCACTAATTTATTCTCACTCACATTTTATTATAAAACTAATACTTTAAAAGTAGGACCCGCTTTCTATTACATTTCTTAAAACCCATACTCGGTCAAACCGTGACAAAATTTGAGGGATGGAGGGAGTAGAAAATATCAAAAGTTCGTATATGTACAAGCAAATTATTGAAGGATTGTACTACCATTTTTTGTAATGTAGTAGATAGTAATATCATGCGTAGTTCACATCAATGGGAAAAAAACTTCAAAATTCATATATTTAGATTTCAAAAATAAAACATCTGTTAAGTCTTCAAGTATTGCAAATTAAAGTTTTAAGGTTTACTTGTTACAATATTGTTCAGTTCATACAATCTTTTTGAGTTATTCAAGGTTTACCTGTTCCTTGTCAATTCTATTACACATGCAAACATAATTTAAATCTAGGCAAACTATGCAATTCCACATCTTTTAAGGCTTGGTCTGACTCGTCTCAATTGAGAGAATCTAATGGACGCCCCCTCCCACGCCTCTTGCATCAGGTGGCGTTCAGTTTGCTAGATAAAATAATATCAAGATATAATCTATGATTGAATTGTGAGATTATTTTAGTCATAAAGGGGTTAGCTATGACTAATTATCCCATAATTATCCATCTAGGATTGAGTTGTGGTATTGTAGAACCAAACACACTACATATTTAATCCGTAATACAATCTTGCAAACCGAACACCCTATTAATGCATACTACTAGTATTAATCCTCGTACGATGCTTAGACCCAATTTATTTTCATCGTACTATTTTCATATTGTCATTTAATTAGTTAAAATAAGAAGAAATATCATTACATAGAGTAATAAAATTTTGAAAAATGTATATATATATTTATTAGAAAACTATAGAAACAAAATTGATTAAGTTTGAAACTAGATCATACATACATATATGTCAATTAAAACACTTTGGATCTCTATTACAGATAGAACAATTATACTTTAACAACAGAAAATTCGATACCGAAATATTATCTAATATTTATAGATAGAGATATCAACGATTGTTTTTATATTACCAAGTGTAAGCAATACATCAATTACTTTTTAGTATTTGAGACTTTTAAATTGTAATTGACCGAAAATTTTAAATAATAAACCATTCATTATTCTTCTCAAAGTTTATTTGGGAAGCCAATGACTTTGTGTTGTATCGGACAACGGTGTTGACCATTAACTTTTGCTTTATACTCTAACTAATAATCATATTTCCTTCTAAAATAACAATCTTAAAAATAATCTAAAAACTTGCTTTTTATATTAGTATAGATAGATTACTCATTCAAAACATATGGAGTACTATAATAAATGCATGATTAATTGTATTATCACAATCAAATGCACAATTTCAATAAAAAATCAGAATTAATGTGATATTTTTATACATTTAATATAATATTTGTAATAATTAAAATTTGACAAATCCACTTCTTCTAAAAATGCATAATTAACGTGAAATTAATTTATTGAATTTAAAATGCAATCTAAATACACAAATTAATATTGATAACAATTAAAAATGTACCCACTTCTTCTAAAAACGCATAATTAATGTTAAAATAGCTAATTAAAATTAAAACACAACCTAATACACAAATTAATTGAAAATCTGTAAAAATTAACACAAATGGAACTAACCCCTCTTCTTATACTTCCATGGCAGCTCATCCCCGCCCCGCCATGCCATCACTGGGTGTCCACACCGTGGGGGACGCTCGTTGGCCGCTGCGCCCCTCACAGCATCGCGACTCTACTCCAAACTCCTGTTATGGATGTTCTTAGGTCCAATATGAGTTGAATTTGTGAGCTTCAAGTTTATTAGTATGATTCTGTGCCCAAATTAAACATTTTGTTTAATTAATCAGGAGCTTAAGTCTTTTATAAAGTAGGTCCAAGCTAAGTTGAGTTTAAAGATTAAGAAAGCCCAACAACCCAACATGACCTGCTTGCTTCATAGACCTCACTGATCTAGACCTCAAACTGATCGGGCTTGGCCAGGTCAGGTTGGCCCCACCTCACAATAACTTATCTGAGCCCGAACTTTAAATCAAACAAAATACTACTCCCTTCGTCTCTCTATGGATGAGTCGTAGTATCATTTTGTGAGTTGATTTTAAGGGTATTTTGAAAAAAAATAATAAAAAAGTAGCTCAAATGATATTAAGTCGAAGTTGACGGATATCAAAAGATATTTTCATAGTATACAGACCAAAAATTATTGTTTGGCAAAGTTCTCGGAATAAAAAAATTGTTCCCTCTATTTTTTTATATTATTTAAATCTTCCTATGAATAAAATTACACACAGTATACTCGTTCTTTCAAAGTGGAGATCCCTAAATTAAGGTGTATAAATTATAAACCATTAACCCCATTAACTACTTTTTGCTTTACACATTAACTACTTTTTGCTTATTTCTATATCGTGCCGGTCTCCACTTTATTAAAGAAGATATCATCAAACATAAAATAAGCCACCATATATCCGCTCAAAAAAAATATTAAGACAGTTATTTTGATTTTAAGGTAATTTATAGCAGACGATTTCTTTTCTTTTTTTGTAATTTTTCTGTATTATTTAAATACCCATTATTAGCATTGTAAAAAAGACTATAATATTTATTCTAGTGACTAGAAACTGTATTTGGATCGACTAAACCTTCTATATCTAATACTATTAGGGATGTTAATCAAGTCAATATGCAAATTCGATTTTGAGGCCAATTTTTATCGCGCATGCACTATATTTGGATCGACTAAACCTTCTATATTTAGTTTATCTTGTTGGGTCATTTATTTACGAATAAATTAGTATGCACAATTTTAATTGACGTCCACATAACAATATATACTCTCTTCGTTTGTCCCACTGTAGCTGGGTCATTTCTTTTTTTACAAAAATTTTTTTGCTCTCTCTTCATCTCTCTACCTTTTTCCTTTCTACTTTATTCTATCCCTTTACTTAACTCATTTAAAATAATTTTTCTTAAATCTCGTGCCAAAAAGAAATGCATCTACTACAGATGGACGTAGGGAGTATAATCGATTGTCAGTTCAGGTGAATAATGCTGAATTCTTTGGTGGTGTTCGGTTTGCAAGATAAAATAATACCAAGATACAATCTAGGATTGAGTTGTGAGATTATTTTAGTCATAGTGGGTTAGCTATGACTAATTATCCCATGATTATCCATATAGGATTGAGTTATGAGGTTGAATCTCATGAATCAAACACACTATAAATTTAATCATGGATATAATCTTGCAAATCGAACACCCTTCTTTTTAAGAATAATAAGTCGTGGAGTACATATAGCTGAATCAACAATCTAACCTCCGTCAATCAGCCCAATCACTATTTGTACAATTTGTAGAAAACTGGTTACTTTCAATATCATAGACTTGGACCATTTTTATTTTTTCCATTTTCCTACCATTATTGAAAAGGTGATTTCCTAAAATGCTCACATTCAATTAAATCACTTTCCCATTAAAATGTAACGCCCAGTTCAATTATATTTTGTGTAGTAAATTTCTTTATTTCTTCACATTCTTCTCCAAAAACAAAAACCTTGAAACACCAATTATGCTCCACGCATACTCGCCGGAGCTCCAGTCACGGCGGAAACCGTCAAAACCCCTCAATTTCCTCTTCGCCCACCCTTATCTATGGATCTCACTCGCCTCCATCTCGATCCCTCTCTTCATCATCTCCGCCGTCCGCATTGCGCCGCCCTGCCTCCCCCGCCGCCCCGCCGCGGACGAATGCCCCTCCGGCACCGTCTACGTCTACGATCTCCCCTTCATGTTCAACCACCACCTGTTACTCCACAGCTGCACCGACCTCGACAACTGGAACTGGCAGTGCGGCATCGCCGCCAACGGCGGCTTCGGCGGCCGCGCCGCCGAGCTCCGTCGCCTCCTGCCGGAGAATCTCTACAAATCCTGGTTCCGCACGAATCAATTCGCCCTGGAGGTGATCTTCCACAAACGGATTCTGACGCACAAATGCAGAACCCTGGAGGCGGAATCCGCTACGGCGTTCTACATCCCGTTTTACGGTGGACTCGCGGTGGGGAAGCACCTCTGGAAGAACGACACCGCGAAACGCGACCGCGATTGCAGGATGCTGCTGAGGTGGCTCGATCAGCACGAGCATTGGAAGAAATCCAACGGCTCTGATCATTTCATTTCGCTAGCCCGAATCACATGGGATTTCCGCCGCTTAGCCGACCCGGCCCAAATCTGGGGCTCCACATTCCTCAACATGCCCGAGATGCAGCGGGTGACCCGATTCATCATCGAGAAGGCCGACTTCGACGATCGCGACGTCGGCGTGCCTTACCCCACCGGATTCCACCCCGAATCCAGAGAAATCCTCCAGAATTGGCAACAATTCGTGCGCAAACAAAAGCGCGCCAGCCTCTACACGTTCATCGGCGCGGCGCGTGAGCCGATCGGCCGCGATTTCCGGGGGACTCTTCTAACCTACTGCTCGAACTCGTCGTCGTGCCGCGTGGTGGACTGCGCGGCGGCGAAATGCTCGGCGGACTCGTCGGTGATAATGGAATCTCTCCTGGCGTCGAAATTCTGCCTGCAGCCGAAGGGGGATAGCTTCACGAGGCGGTCGGTTTTCGACTGCATGATAGCCGGTTCGGTGCCGGTTTTCTTCTGGAACCAGACCGCGTACGACCAGTATCCGTGGTTCTTGCCGGGCGAACCGGAGAGCTACTCGGTTTATATAAACCATGAGGAGGTGATGAATAAGACCTCTGTGATAGAGCATGTTTTGAAGGGGTATAGCAAGGAGGAGATTAGGAAGAAGAGGGAGAAAGTGATTGAGACAATTCCTAGGATTGTGTATGGGATTCAGAGTGGTGGATCAACAGATTTTGAGGATGCTTTTGATATTGCTATTGACGGGGTTTTGCAGAGGATTAGGAAGGAGAGAGAATTGTGATTGGGAGGAGATTATTAGTAGTCTATTAGTAATTGATTGTTGTGGTTAATTGAACTTTGATAGTCATCATATAGAGATATTATATCAGGAATATACTTATATGTATCTGCTCTCCTTTTCTATGAGTTTTAGCAGTTGTTTGTCCAGTGTAATAGTAGTACTAGTTAAAATTGCAGGTTTTGGTTAGGATTTTTTCTCAGTTTTTGTTAGACAGCATTTGGCATTGATGAAGTCCCGAATCACAACAAAGAAAATACTCGTCAGATTTTGTGTACGAGATAACGTCACAATCCCATAAATACATTGTCTGTAGATGGGAGATGGTGTTGCGTGGCTATGAGGCGGTATGTTTTAGACAAGTACAACCAAACATCACATGTGCATTTTAAATACTCCACTTTTGTTTACTAAATTTTTTTCATTTTAAATATTTCGCCGCGTCCTCGCCCTCCCGTCGCCGCATGCCCGTCCGCCACCTCCACTATAGACCGCCCCGGGACCGCCCCTGCCAGGGCTATAGGCGCGGCGGTCCCATAGTGGACACTCTTAGGCACTATACAGGGAGAAGTAGAAAGTAGTTGTTGGATCGCTTCTAAAAAGTTTTAAACCAATTGGTGCTCACAACACTTATACATATTGCTTTGAATTTTCTCATTCTGAAATGTGATAGTTTGCAACCCACAACATTGCCCGCTTGGACTAACTCGACACGAATTCAATTTTTTGTCACTCCCGAAAGTCATCAAACTAACTAGTGTTTGACAAATTAGTATCACTTCCAACTTCCCTAATCTCTCAGTGTAGTATGTGTTCACAATCAGTGGCGGACGCAGAAATTTATCATGGTAGGGACTATATATTCAAATTTTGTAGTATGAAATAATTTCCTTATATTTTTTTATTTTGGTAGGGGCTTTTGCACATTAATTCACACAAATTACTAACAAAATTATAATATTATACAACATGAAAAATAAAAAAAATTAATTTGGAAAGGACTTAGAGCATCCACATTCGTGCTCTTGCCAAAGAGCACGGATGTGGGCCCGGACCCACATTTATTACTTTTTTACTCCCTGCTCTTCCCCAAGAGCACAGCACCCACATCCATGCTTTTCCGCAAGGACGTGTTCAAGGGTCTCACCATTCTATTATTTAATTTAAATACTTCAATAACTAAAAACATTTCCACAATATTAAAATGCATTAAAAATATCCGATACCATTACAAATTACTAAAAAATAAAAAATTACATAATTAAATTAATAATATTAAAAAAACACACTACTCGTGGCCGAATTTCGCCCAAATGTGTTTGATTAGGTCTTCTTGTAGCTCAGTGTGGGTTTTGGTATCACGCATTGGGTGTCTTGTTTCGATCCTTTCGCCCACCGTCGTATGCACACCTCAGCGTGGGGAGACCTCGCGGTTGAGCTTCCGGCTTCATCCTCGTCGTAAAAGTTAGCTGCCATCGGTCCTTCGTCAACTATAATCATGTTGTGCAAGATAATACACGTGTACATGATGTCGGCAATATTATTAACGTACCACAACCGAGACGGGGCCTTCACAATGTTGAATCGGGCTTGAAGGACCCAAAAAGCTCTTTCGACGTCTTTCTGAGCAGACTCTTAACGCTGCGCAAAAAGAACCCGTCTCGGGTCTTGCGGATTGCTGAACGTCTTCACGAAAATAGACCACCTTGGGTAGATACCATCGGCGAGATTGTAACTCATGTGGTTTGCATTTCCGTTGACGGTGAAGTCGATCGTCGGTGCTACACCATTCAAAACATCATTGAAGAGTGGTGAAGAATAGAGCACGTTCAAGTTGTTTTTGGATTCGGAAATACCGAAATATGCATGCCAAATCCATATGCGGTAGTCGGCGACCGCTTGAAGGATAAGATTTGGGCCTCCGCCTTTGTGGCCGCTTAAGTATTGCCCCCTCCAAGCAGTCGGACAATTCTTCCACTTCCAATGCATGCAGTCAATGCTTCCAAGCATACCGGGAAAACCGTGGACTGTTTCGTGAAGATGAAGCAGCCGTTGACAATCTTCGGTGGTGGGTGCTCGAAGGAATTCCTTACCGAAAGTAGAACGAATGCCGTCGCAGAAATTTTTGAGGCATAGGATTCCAGTTGACTCACCCACATGCAAATACTCATCGAAGAGGTCAGCCGTTTGCCCAGTAGCAAGTTGTCGGATGGCACAAGTACACTTCTGCAACGCCGAGAGACTTTGCCGGCCGGTTGCGTCTCTACTTGATTGAAAGTATTCAACACAGGCGGACAATGTGTTGGCAATACTCATAAACAACCGTTTTGACATGTGAAAACGGCGCCGGAAGTAATCTTCCAGAAACTGCGGTTGGTCGGAAAAATAGTCGGCAACGGGCCTTTCGTTGGCTCCCTTCCTGTCACGAGGTATGTAGCGGCGAATTGATCTAGTTGGTCGAGGAGGAGGGGCGGGGGTGGCGGCGGCGACATAGGCTTCATAGGCGGCACGATATTGTTCATAGTATTCTTGTTCTTCGCGCTCCGCTTCAGCCATGATATCGGTGAAATCCATTTTTAGAGAGGGTTTGAGTGAGAGAGGAAGATGTAGAGGAAGATGTAGATGAGCTGTATGAATGTGTGTATTTATAGATGATTTTGGGTTTTAAAAAATTTAAAAAAAATCAAAAATTCCAAAAAAAACGGTATAAAACGGCTATATTTTTGGGAATCTGAATTTTTTTAAAATTTTTGGTATTATTTTTTATTTTTTAAAAAAATAAATCCAACGAAAAATCCGTTGGCGAATAGAAACGCGTCACGTTGCCTGCTCAGTGGCACGGATGAGCTCGATGCATCGAGCAGCGCCGTGCCAGCGGCGAGCAGGGAGGTTCCCCTCCAGCGGCACGGACGTCGTCCGTCCCAGCGAACACCGCTACGGATGCTCTTAAGCCCTCCCTCATCATGCCTATGTGTGAGTGCCAATGTTCGCAATCCATCAGTTATGTTATTTATAAGACATCACATGAGTTGCTTCTATTGTGAAATGTGGCTAATCATAAAATAGAAAACAAAATGACCAATACTGGTATAATGGCTTAAACTCTGATGTCACATAACAACGTTTGGAAAGAAGACACCAATTGTAAGAAAACAAACTTGTAAAGTGAGTTAAGTAAAAAGAAGAATAAAGTAAAAAAATGAAAAAGATAGAGACCTGATGAGTGAATAAAGTAAGTGAAAGTAAAGTAAGTTAGAAGAAATATGTGACTTTTACTAAAAAGAGACATGACTCCACTACTATGGAACAGAGGGAGTAGTGCATAAAATCTCATGTCGTCTCGAAGCGCAGTCATCTTTCATGTGACAGAGGGAGTAGTATATTAATTTACTCATGACCTATTTGATATTAGAAAAATAATACCTCAGTCCATAAAAATAGACAAAGTTGTAAATCATATGAGTTTTAATGTGCTATTGGTAAAGTAAGAGAGATGAGGGAAATATGTGGTGAAAATATTGTGAGGACCATATTATAAAATGATGTGGGGTTAAAATGTTGTTTAAAATTTTTTATATTTAAAATCAGTCTAATTTTAGTGGACGCTACAAAATGATAAAACTACACTATTTTTTTGGACGAAGGTAATATATGTATTTTCTGAAAAAAATCAGAAGATGTTTTGTCACTCCAATAAAACTAGAAAGAAGAATTTCATAATCGTGTGACAAACAAGTAACGTATGTTAATTTATCTGCTCAAGAACAAAAATATCATTTCCTAAGTGGGGGATGCCACGAAATGAACAACTTATATCAAAACGAAAAAGATTACAAAAAAATTACAAATGAAAGAAAAAGACAATGAATCCCCAATCTTTTGTGCAGAGGCCAAGCCCAATTAAGACAGAGAAATTGATCTAATTGAATTGACTCATACTTCCATTCTAATCCAATCCCTAATTCCTCTTCTTTTAGATTTTTCACTATTTTTGATACCTATAACAAATTTAGAAAAGAATTTAAGAATTAAAAGGAAATCCCAAAACTGAATCGGTTTCATGTAGGAAATATTCGAATTCCAAGGGAGAAGAATGTAGCAAATGACTGATGCTAAATTGTAAATCCGAAAAATGCAAAAGGAAGAAATTTTAAAGAAGGTACTGATAAAAGCATGACTGAGTGCACGGAAACCTTCCACTAATCTTCCCCTATTACTGATAAAAAGATGAGAAAGAGCATGACGGAGTTTCCGTGCAATCACCTTCCAAAATCAACTATTTTTCGTTGCGTAAGAAAGTACTCCCTCCGTTTTCAAGATTGATATCACACTTCTATTTTCAATTTAATCAACAAAAGAAGTGATATTTCTCTTTTTTTAGAAAAAGTTTTCTCACACAATATTTTCTAAAATCAATGCTCATTAATACATCACATAAGTACGACATCTACCTATAAAGTAGTACAGTACAATATATTGCTTGTTGATTTAATTCGTGTTATATTCTTTTCTTTGGATTCAAATTTTTAGGATAAATCAGAGGTGAATTTGGTGATGATATTGAGACTTCAAAATCTGTCCCACTTTTCTCTATTTTTCTCTCACACTCTTAAGATAAGGGATGTCAGTGCAACCCACAACTCATGGACTGACCTGAATAGTCCGTTAAATTTACAGGGTCGGAGTTGAAAATTTTTAGACCAATAAAATCACAACCCGATTAGCTCACACCCGATTAACCCGCAACCCGTTAGGGTTAGACCCGAAAACCCGATGGGCTCGCCCGAAAATCCGATAAATTTATATTGTTTTCTTTGTTTAACTCTTACTTGGACACTTCATTGATTATTTTTATAATATAGATACCTAAAAAAATTAACTTTCACTTTTATACTCCCTTCGTCCCATTCAAGATGACCACATTCTTGAGTGGCACGGGATTTTAGGAAGTGTTGTTAGGTGGAATAAAGTAGAAAGGAAAAAAGTAGTTGAATATTTTAATAAGGAGAGTGGATGTTATTTCCAAAATTGAAAAGTGATCATCTTGGTTGGGACAAACAAAAAAGAAAAATTGGTCATCTTGAATGAGACTGAAGGAGTATTAAATATACAGATTATATATTAATTTTTTAAATATAATAATAGATAAATAAATTAGAAATTTCAAATTCACTATAAAAATATTTAAATTTCTAAAACATGCTTTAAAAATATTTTATTTTGCACGAATCTCAAATATTAGTATTTGATCATATTTATGTTTGTGTTTAACCATAAATCTCAAATTTATCATAATTAAATGCTTTACATTGTATAAATATAACTAATTTTCATCATTATTTATTGAATTGATCACATGGTAATTTTATCGGCAGCAACCCGATTAACCCGTTGGACTAACCCAAAACCGAGCTTTTAGGGTTAGGGGCGAACTTTTATAACCCGAAAAAAACCACAACCCAATTAGCTTGCACCCGATTGACCCGCAACCCGAATAAGGTTGGCCCGAAACCCTCTGGGCCGGCCCGATTGACATCCCTACTTAAGACCATCTCCAACCATACTCCAAAAATGAGTTTTGGTGTAAAAATCTTCTTCCAACCATACACCAAACTCAAACTCATTTTTGGTGTTTTTTGTGAAACAACACCAAATATGGTGTTACTTCAAAATTTTTGTGAGATAAAAACTCAAAAATGGTATAAATTTTGATTTTTGTGTAAATGATTGGAGTAAAACTACTTTTTTATGTGACGTATATCTAAAAATAACTTTGAGTTTGATGTAAATGGTTGGAAATTTGAAAGCAGTGTAAACTATGACAGGTTGACACAAGTGCATTCATCCAAAATCACACACAAGTAGAAGGAAATAAAAACAAATTGAACTTCTTCTTGAAGACAACATTGGCTGTCGAGGGACGATAAAGATCACCAAATACACTTCCTACTATATATCCTAATACATCACTTAAAAACAGATAAGTGGATTTCTCTTTTAGGAAAAGAAAACCTATTTTCAACAGTTTCTCTCTCATTATTTTCTCTACTATATTTAATCTAAATAATTATCTCCTTCCCCATTCCGACATGTGCGCACTAGACAGAAGTTTTTCCTCAATGATTGGCAATAGGGAGAGAGTATCGACTATCGAATGATCTTGTATCTTTTCCCTACAAAAGATGCAAAAACTTTTACACTACTATTAATTATGGTAGTAGGAGTATTACTTAATGTTTGTAAGTGTGTGTCATGAGGAAATACATCAATTAATATTCTGAATCTTCCACCAGTGTTGTTACTTCTACATGGAAGACTTTTCTAATTAATGAAATCTGAAAAATCAAATAAAAGAGAACCTTCAAAAGCATATAAGTGTAGCATAATAACTCCATAATTGTGAGGGCCCAAGTCAACTTCAGGTCAAGCTCATCAACTCTATCTTCTTCTCCCCTCCAATCAAACAAATTCCATATCTCTTCTGCAATAATTCTCCTCTCCCAAAATCCAATCATCCATGGAGCTCCTTCACCCCAACAACAAAATACTCTCATCACTTTCCCTCACCTTTCTCCTCCACTTCTCTTCTCTCCTCTTCCCCTCATCCTCTTACACTCTCCCCAACTACTACTTCATCAACTGCGGCTCCCATTCCTCCCTCTTCACCTTCCAACGCAACTTCACCGGCGACCAGAATCCCTCCACCTTCTCCCTCTCCTCCAGCGGCACCACCTCCTCCGCCGCAAACCAAACCCTCCCTCTCTACCAAACCGCAAGAGTCTTCACAAAACCATCCTCCTACAACCTCAATTTGGACCAACCCGGCACCTACATCCTACGCTTCCATTTCTTCCCCTTCCCCTCCCTTGGAAACCCCCAATTCCACGTCTCCGCCGCCGGCTTCTCCCTCCTATCCAATTTCACCGCGCAAAGCGGCGGCCGCTACGGATTCCCAATCGTAGAAGAGTTTTTAATCAAGGCATCCACAGGGAAGCTGAAGATCAACTTCAATCCTGCTCAAAAAGACCGATCCTTCGCTTTCGTTAACGCAATTGAAGTCTTCCTCGCGCCGCCGGAGCTAATTCCCGACTACACTACCGTTCCCATCCCTCGCATGAGTGATCAGGGAGATAACGGAGACTTTAACAGCGCGTTGGGTGATTTCACGCTGCGGGTTCTTCACAGGATTAACGTCGGTGGCGGGAACGTTACGCGGGAAATTGACACGCTGATGAGGTATTGGGTTCCCGACGATCCGTATTTGCTCTCTGGAAACACTTCCAAGTCCCACACTTACACTGATGAGATTAAGTATCGGGACGGTGGAGCTACGAGATTCATTGCTCCTGATTCTGTTTACAATACTGCGAAAGAGATGATTACTAATAGCTCCGGTAACATCTCGTGGCGGTTTGAGGTTAAGAAGGGAGTTAATCATCTCTTGAGGTTGCATTTTTGTGACATTGTTAGTGATACCTCGAATGAGAATTTTAAATTCAACCTGTTTATCGATGGTGATGAGCCTTATGCGGTGTTTCCCTGGGATAGAATTCCTCAGGGGGCAGCTCCATTTTATATAGATCGTGTGGTGGAATCGGATGATTCCGGTTTTGTGAATGTAAGCGTTGGCCCCAACTCGGAATCGGGTGTTCGAAATGCAATGTTGAATGGTGTGGAGATAATGGAGCTTCTCACAGACAAGGCCTCTGATTCTGGAGATGGTTCTGGGAAACGCTTGTTTCTGATTCTTGGTTTGTGCATTGGTGGATTGGTTTTAGCTTTGGTAGTGTTTGGTGTAGTGTTTCTTCGATTCAGGAAGAGGAAAGTGAAGCAGAATGGGGTTTTGAATTGGCCGTTGGGGAGTTCTTATAGTAGGACTACTGCTCGGACATCGGTAACCGGGACACCCTTTGCTGACTTGAACCTCGGGCTGAAGATCCCGCTGTCCGGGATCCTCTTCGCGACGAAGCATTTCGACGCGAAGCTGATGATCGGAGAAGGGGGTTTCGGGAAGGTATACAAAGGGACGCTGAGGAACGGAATCAAAGTGGCTATAAAGAGGAGCGAGGGAGGGCACGGGCAGGGGTTCGAGGAGTTCCACACGGAGATAAGAGTTTTGTCGAAGATCCGACACCAGCACCTCGTCTCGCTCATTGGCTACTGCGACGAGAAGGACGAGATGATACTTGTATATGAGTTCATGGAGAATGGTACTTTGAGGGAGCATTTGTATGGGGATGTGATCCGCAGCCTCTCGTGGACGAGAGGCTGCGGATATGCTGTGAGGCGGCGAAGGGGATTCATTATTTTGCATACTGGCTCGACCGGACGAATTATTCATAGAGACATCAAGTCGACGAACATCTTGTTAGACGAGAGCTATGTGGCGAAGGTGGCTGATTTTGGGCTGTCTCATTCGGGGCCGCTTGATCAGACTCATGTGAGTACGGAGGTGAAGGGCAGCTTCGGGTACTTGATCCGGAGTACTTTAGGTGCCTTCAGCTGACGCAGAAATCGGATGTGTACTCGTTCGATGGTGTGCTGGAGGTGCTATGCGCGAGGCCAGCGGTGGATCAGGAGCTGCCGAGGGAGGAGGTGAACTTGGCGGATTGGGGGATGGTGTGGCAGAGGAAGGGGGAGTTGGAGAAGGTTGTGGATCCTTGTCTTGAGGGGAAGATTAATCCGAATTCACTGAGGAAGTTTGGGAGACTGTGGAGAAATGTTTGCAAGATAATGGGGCGGATAGGCCTAATATGGTGGATGTGTTGTGGGATTTGGAGTACTGCCGCCAGCTTCAGCACTCGGCCGTGCCCAGGCAGCCGTATGAGGACACCACGACCGAGGTGTCGTGGGTGTGCCCATGCCGGTCCTTCAGCGGCTGCCAACGGATAGCTTCACGATTGAGGAGGACGACTCGGTTAGTCGGTCGTTCAGCGGTGTGGTTTCGAGCCAGAATAATGGGAGTGAGGGTTTTCGTTGCTGGATATGGATGGTGCGAGGTGAGACTAAGTTCATCTTGGTGTGTTGTTTTTTGATAAATTTGTCTAGTGTTTGCTGTCTCATGGTTTTGTATGTGTGCCTTTTGAATTGGGATAAACTACTTGTATTTTTGTGAATATATGGTCTCATGAATTATAATTGGAAGACCCAACCATTCCTACTAATAACAATGAATTGAGTAATTGTGTCTTCACTACATCTCTTACAATACAAGGGTAGCTAAGGCCACCCAATCCATGAAGTATGATAGGAG
>NW_024599301.1:0-23984 GCF_004379255.2 Salvia splendens | reverse complement strand
GTGGTGTTTTTTAATTTATTTTGCTTGATATATTTGTAAACATAAAAATTAAATACAAAATTAAATTGTGATGCTATAGGGCGGACTATAGGGCATCCCACTGCAGGTGGAAGGGTAGGGGGATAAAATGCTGATGTGTCGGAGGATAGGGCGTCCTATAGGGCAGACTATATGGCGCTCCACTGTGGATGCTCTTACAAAACATAAAAACAAGAATACTCTCCTATAAATGCCTTCAAAATTGTGCTTCAAATTTTGTCTTCTTTTTTTAGCTATTCATTATCCAAGTCTAGCCTACAAGGTAGCTCGAATCTGTTTTAATCTGTTTTTCTTTGTTCCGTGGCTTTCGTCCTCATCCCCAGTTTCCATGGCGGAGGATTCCTTCATGTAGCCGACCTTGAACTCGCACTCATCGTGTTCCATTGTACTCGTCTAGTTTTCCTTTTTCCGCCTTTTCTTATCTGCTTTTCTCATCTTTGTATTTAGCATCCCTTCCTCAACATAGAGCTTTTCATTCTGCCTCGTAGTAGCTGATTTTGATTTCTCCTCTACAGATACATTAGTAGCGTCTTCTCCTGATTCCATGGGCTGATCTCCAGATTCCATGGGCTGATCACCACCATCATTGCCTCGATTATCCTGGGTATCATCATCGATTATAGTAAGCAAATCGAATGTTATTTGCAGAAATGAAAAATCACAACGAACTTGAGAGAAAACCAACCTCAAACATCACCATATCGAAATATAGAGGGCATGTTGGAGCAACTTCAACAGGAATGAACTCATTCACGGATTTCAAGCTGCCTATAATTGTTGACAGAGTAAAACCTCTCACTCACTCCACTTAAATTAAATGACAATCTTGTAAATTTATCCGAAACTCCCCTTTTATATAAGGTATGGATCTCCTAAGTATTGAAATAAATAATTACTCACTCTTTTAAAATAAGCCTATTTATAAAAATAGGTAGAAAAATGTTAATCGATCAATTTATGCTCACGTGCTAATTTAAATTTAAACACTAATTTAAACACTAATTACTACTGAGAAGAATGGAAGTCGGCGAGGTGAGGTGAATTTGGGGCGGAAGCATACACGAATTCTTCATTTCGGCAGTTGATTTTCGTCCAAAAAAGGAAAGCCAAAGACATATCTCGCCCTCTCTCAGGTATCGTCTTTCCATTCAATTCAGTTTCATTCATGTCTGTGGTTATGAGGTTTCGGATGGTAGTGGTAGTGTGTGATGCCACCGCCTCAATTCATAGATCTGGTGTCGGCACGGCGGAGTAATTGACACGGCGCAGAGAGAGTTATTGTTTGCGAGTTTCGATTAGAACAGGGGGTTTTGTGGAGCAAGTGATCAGCGACAAAGTTTTTAATTTTGACTTCTGTGCATTTTTTATTGAATTGGGGATTTTGACCTAACATTTAAGAATTGCAATTTGACCTTTCTATGATCAACAAATGATAGCTTAACACACGAATACATTTAAATTCTTCATCAATGACCCCCAACTAAAACTTCCAAGGAGCTGCTCCGTTGGCTTTTGCTTGATAAAGTTAACGATATGCCTCTTCTAAGATAAATTTGCATAAAAGCCTTCAGTTTTCAATATGTTACAAGTCTCTTCTGCACTGAACAGGGGAGAGAATATACTCTTGGGAGCATTGTCGAGTATGGATGTTAATGCTGCTCTGTTATGTAACATTTATGTGAATTAAATATGACCACATGGATCATGGCGCTTTAGGGTAGTCTCACATGATTAAACAAGTTTGGATAGTTCATCATGTTTATTTTTCTTATGCAGTTGATTATAAGTTTATAACAGTTTGCAGTGCTTACCCAATTAGTATGTGTGCATGATCACACCATATTTATTATTTTATTGTAGGCTAAGAGGCTGGGGGGCTAGTGCAGTTGGACAACATTCTCTCCCGTTTTAATGTTAGTCATATATCATTCCAATGTTTAACATTATATGTTGCCATCTCCAACATTGGCATTGGCTATAGATACTCTTCGAATCCGTGACCTTAGTTTTGTGAATTTTAACGTGTTTTCTTCAAATCTCATGACCTTAAATGTAAATTTATGTTTGGGCTCTTTTATTAATACACTGACATTTAGGAAGATTTATATTTACATGTTCTTTTTTCTTTTGAACTTCTGCATTTGAGTTAAATGTTGATGATAATAACTTGAGTTTTCATAATGTCTTTGTTCGCTAGGGAAGAGGGGGTTACATGGATTCACTCTACCCTCTACCTCATACTCGTGTGCTCAGCCGTACACCTACTCGACACACTTCTTGTCTCCCCAAAACTCAGCATAAACCATCAAAATGCGAGATTCAAGAAAGCGGCACCAACCCCTCTGCGTTTTCATGCTGACGGCACTTTCAAAATCCTCCAAGTAGTTTCTAGATATCAAGAAACATGATTCAGTTCATGTGGAGGCTAATAATTTCTGGGCCTGTTTCTGTTTTTTTGTTTCCTTTTCAGTGATTGAATATATTGATGGGTTTTGGCTTGTGATGTAGGTGGCAGATATGCATTTCGGGAATGGGAAGTTGACTCCATGTCGGGATGTGTTGGACAGTGATTATGCTGGCTGTTCTGACCTTAACACAACCAGGTTTCTTGAGAGGATGATTCAGTTGGAAAAACCTGATTTTGTTGTTTTTACTGGTATTAAACCATTACTCCATGAACTAATCACTTTATGCATTTGAATTTTATAGTTTTATGTGTTGCAAATTAAGTAGTCTAACATATGTAGGCATTTGATTCTGTGAACCTCTCACTAGCTAATATATGTCAAAATGAGTATGAGATACTATTGGTATTTGTTTTCCGATATATACCCTTCACATTGTGTAAACCTCCCAGGAGACAACATATTCGGGTCGACTGCTAATGATGCTGCTGAATCCATGTTGCAAGCTTTTGGCCCAGTTATGAAATCAGGAATCCCTTGGGCAGCTGTTTTAGGGAACCATGACCAAGAATCTACGATGACTCGTGAAGAACTAATGTCGTTCTTATCCCTCATGGATTATTCTCTATCACAAACGTTTCCATCAGTTGAATATAGTGACCATTCCGACAAAGTGGTTCCAGTTCCAAAGATTGATGGCTTTGGAAACTATGATCTCAGAATATGGGGTGCTCCAGGTTCCAATTTTGCAAATAGTACTGTCCTCAATCTTTATTTTCTTGACAGCGGGGACAGAGCCGTTGTTAATGGGGTTCGAACTTATGATTGGATCAAAGAATCTCAGCTTAATTGGCTCCGTAATGTTTCACAGAAACTTGAGGTGAAACTTCTCCTGATATTGAACCTCTACTATTCTAAGTATTTAAAACTTCATTGCTTTTTTATCGCCTACATATGTATGTGCTTATGTTAATTTTAGCTGCTCCTTAAATCAAGTTTCTGACTTTATGATGATTTCGTTGCTTGTTACACGTCATAATTTGGTTTAGTACATGTTTGATGACAAATGCAGTCTAGTGTAACTAGTGTCTGTACCAAGAGATCTTTTTCACTTTATTTAATCTATTATGAGGCTGTATTGAAGATTTAGAATCAATGACAAGTTTCAGGTGATATATATTACAGGAAAGGAAGCTGGATAGTGACGAATCTTCATCTGGAACATCTCGATATTTAGCTGCCATTCCATCATTAGCATTTTTCCACATCCCGATCCCTGAAATGAGACAAGGTCCTATTTACAATCTGGTTGGTCATTATCGAGAGTACACAGCATGCTCCCTTGTAAACTCTGGTGTGCTCAAGACGCTCGTATCCGTTGGAGACGTGAAGGCCGTGTTCATAGGCCATGATCACACGAACGACTTCTGTGGGACTGTAGGAGGCATATGGTTTTGCTATGGGGGAGGGTTCGGATATCATGGTTATGGGGTCGCTGGGTGGGCGAGACGAGGCAGAGTGATCCTGGCTGAACTCGAGAAGGGGGAGCAGTCGTGGGGCGGAGGGAAGATGATCAAGACGTGGAAACGGATTGACGATGAGGCGCTGAGCAAGATTGACGAGCAAGTTCTTTGGGAGAGATAATGATGATGATGATGATGCTGTCATTCTCAATTCAAATTGGATGTAAAATGTTTTGGATTGAAGCTTTAAGGTAGTACATTTGTAATTTTACTAGTGTTTGGCATTGTTAGAATGGAATCTTGATTGGCTAGTTTTAATTGAGGATTGATAAAAACCTAATTTGTTGGATTTTAATTAGTGATTGATAAGACCCGTTATTTGGTAGCTAAAATCGTTAACAATCTTGAACTGCGTTAGATACGCGCTGTTGCTCTTCAATGTTACATTTTCGGTTGATGGAGACATCGAAGCCACCACCCACCAGTGTCAAAGGCGACGTCTGTGTCGCCACAACAGTGGTGTTGCCCGTGGTTCCTATGTACAAGGACATAAATATTTTGTTTGTTTTGGTGGATGCTATATATTTTATTTTTTGAGTTTGAAATTTTAATACTATAACTTCTTATTTTTAGTTGTTGACTATTATACACTTTTACATAACGATTGGCACAAACTATCGATATTTTTATGATTGTATATGAATACAAAAAAAATTAATTTAAGCCCCTCATTTCTTGCATGTGTGTCCGCCATTGCTTTTATGTACTACGCTATTAAGACCATGTTTATCGGTTGAACTCCACATCATTTCACAATTAAAATAAAAATGAAATTGATTCAAATGGTCTCTCTCTTTCCTTGACATAGGTTGCAAGACAGACCTACCTAGGGGTTTGGGGTACCATGGAACCCCAAACAATTTCACCATTTATACTATACATTCATTTTGTCTTTTTGCTACTTATATATTTCAATTTTGTATTTTTGCTATTTTTTATTGTTTTTTTTTACATTTTCTTACTCTTATCAGGAACAAAAAAATTTATGTTTTGTACTCCTACTTCATGACTAACTTATTTTAAAAAATTATTCAAATTAATAATATTAAATGCATAAATATCTCTAGTTTCCATATCATTTAATTATTTTTATCTCATAACTCATCTCATTCGCATCTTTATAATGCCGAAACTTTCGGCAACACCAACATTTAAAAAATATTCTAGAATTAGAATTCTCAACGTCAAATTCCTGCATCCGCCACTGGTTGAATGGAAGGCAATCACAAACCAAGCGGTCTCCATTCATTTATGAATTCAGCCAATGAGATTGTGTCAAATAGCATAATTTCATTGGCCGATAATTATTATTGTTTTAAATTATTATATCTTATATATATTATATTAAAAAATATATAAAAAATACCAAAATTCGTAATTTTTCATCCTCTATAAATAGAGACCACATTTCATATAGTTTAATGCACAAAAAGATCTCATTTTTTCTCCTCATGTAATCCTTCTTCTTTTGAATAATTTCTTATTTTGTAATCTTTTTTTTGTCATTTATGGCGTTTTTTTATAAATTTTATTGTGCAATGATACATATTTCATGTAATAATATTATAATAAAAAAGTAATAAAAATAAATATATAATTGGGTGATTGGGTGGTCATTGATAAATCATGAAAAAGAGTATGGTTGGGTGGTTGCTGATAAACATAGTCTAAATAGGACCTTTGTTCCTCTAATTATGCGTTGCTCCCGAAATGATGAGGTTATCCACCATTGGGCATCACTTGACTGCAGTGGCGGATCCAGGATCCGGAAATGGAGGGGGCAGAATATATAGTATTAGCTTGGTTTAGTGCTGACATGGCTATTTTTTTTATTGTTCGGGGCGACGCCGGAGGCAAACGGAGGGGGCGGACATGGTAAATTTACATCCCGATAAGGGAAAAATAGTCGCACGGAGGGGGCGACCGCCCCCTCCTGCCCCCCCTAGATCCGCCACTGCTTGACTGGATAGTTAGATCTTTCTTGGTATGATGGAAGAAACAAGGATGGAATGAAATGAAGGTAGAAATGAAACGAAGATAGGAATGAAATGACTATTTTTTTTGCATTTTCGTTTCATTCCTCATCCATTCCATCGTACTAGACAAATGAATAAACTAGAAGTAGGAATCGCATTCTATTCTGTCATACAAACAAGGACCTAATGATTTCTGTTGGTTTGTGGTTGGGGAAATAGTTAGCAGATGGCGGCACATGGCAACAGTGGTGGCTGAGCTTGCCTCCTCTATGCTCCCTCAACTAATCGAAATAATATCGAAACACTTAATTGTCTCGATTTGTATCTATTATCTCTCGATTTATGCTGATTTTGGTTTCAAATTGTGGATGGAGAGGGTAGCTGCAGTCGACAAAATTTTAGGCTGACGGAGCTGTGGTGGTCAGGAAAGACGATGGTGGATGGAAAGTTGCAGAGGGAAAGCTAATCGCAACCACAACGATGGATGGTGGACAGGTGAGGGAATGGTATTATGCTCCTTTTGTCCAACTTTCAAGATACTTGAGTCATACACGTATTTATTTTCGAGCGTCCCAAGATAGTTGACTCGTTTTCTTTTTATGACAAATAATTTTTTTTTACTTTACTCTTTTTCTCTCCCATACTTTTATCTATTTCCACTTTTGCCTTTTTAACATTAATAAAAGAAATGCCCTCAATTTTTGTCTTAGTTTTTATATTTTATTTATCAAACAATTTAAAAAGTTACCATTAAAATGATTTTGTTTCTCATTTCTACACTAGTCCGAATTGCAAACGGATTAATTGGTTGGACAAAATATAACAGACGCAACGTAACGTCATCATAAATTCGTGGTATAAAAATATTAATTTAACAAAATGATAGGCAGACCGTAGGTTATTCCAGGTGACAACATGTTATTGATACATGCATGTGTTCCATAATTTGTAAGCTCTTAAATAGCATTGATATACGATAATTAGGAATATGCTTGATTTGAAATGCGTGCGTGTATTGTCAATTTGTCATTCTCTTCACTAGACTAAGGAGATATTGTTTTATCAAAGAAATATAAATTTATCTGTAGCTGGTGCATTTTTCGGTTATTAACCCTTAAAATTACGTTCAAAAATAGTAGTAATAATAAAGGAATTGTAGTTATGGGTCCATTAGGATCTAGGCTAGAGTAGGTTTACGATGGTTTAAAAAACAGCCCAATTGAAGCTCGCTTCAACCAACAAGCCTTGTTCAAGCTCACCTCGTTTCACTAATGGGTTAGTCATGTGCTGTGTTGGGCTGGATCGGCCCGACCCAAATGACAGCTGTTAGTGAATGACACGTGTTTTAATACAAAAAATGAAAAAGTAAACTAAAATAGACATAAAAAGTATTTGAAATGTAATTAGAAAATTCCATAAGAAAAATCTACCATAAATAGACAAACTAATTTTGATGAATGAAAATAGGAAAGTAAAATTATTTTTTATGAATAAGATATTCACAATTAATAAAAAAAATACTCGATCAAATTTTAAAGCTTCAAATGTAATTAAATATCGGACCTCTAAATCTAAACACCTCATAGGGTCTATTTGAATGAAAAGAAAACATAGCATATACAATAATTAAATTACACTTAATTTCAGGTAAATAGAAAGATAAAAAGTCAAATATTAATATCATGGGAAATTAATTTGGCAACATAAAAAATAAAGAATCACATCATCATATGCATGCAATTCAATGCACTCTCCCACTATATAAACACCATCAAGCAGGCAATTTCTTTACCATCCCTCTCATCTAATCAATCAATATTTTGTTGATCAAATTTGAAAGAAAATAGTCATGGCTAGAATCCTACACATGATGTGCATCATTCTTACTGTGGTGGCCGGAAATTGTGAGGCGGCGCGCGATCTCCCAAGCCTAGGGTTTATTCCTCTGCCACGACCATGGCTGTTCCCGCATTTTGCTCCAGCTCCAGCTCCAGCTCCGGCCATCATCCCTATTCCCATCATTCCTTCTCCAAAATCTCCGCCGGCGCCGCCTCCTAGCTACTAAGACTTTCATACTTTGATGCATGCAATATAGTACTATATAGTAGTAATGTATAATCATGAAGCATATGTATAGTATTGTTTGAACAAAAATAAGCTCCATATATTATAGTACTATCATTTGTGGTTTATTATTAAATTTAAAAAAAAACAAAACTTATGTTACGTTTGGTCGACTTTGAGTCATGATTGGTTGTTTTAATTATATACAGAGTATGATATTGTTGTGAAATTGTAAGAGCCTCCGCGATGAGGTGGGAGGACAAGCTGGACGGCTTGGTGAACGCAACGCCCCCTTTGTTGTGGATGCTCATGGATGGAGGTTGGTGACGCTCAATCCGCAAGGGTAGGTAGACGTCACCATGGTTCGGGAACCGGCGGTTCACGGTTCGGAACCGCTGGTTCCGGTTCGAAAATAAGTGGAACCGGAACCGGCCCGGCCAAGGATCGGCGGTTCCGGTTCCGGAACCGTGAACCGCCGGTTCACGTGAACCGCAGAACCGCCTAGGTTTGCCCGGTTCCGGGCCGGTTCCGGGCCGGCGGTTTTTTTTTTTTTTTTGCATTTTAAATTTGTAATTCAAGTAAAATATGTAGATATATTTGCATAAATAAAATTAGAATAAAGCGATGTTCAAATGCAATTTTATTGATACAAATTACAACTTTAAAATTACAAATTACAACTTTAAAATTGCAAACTACAAACAACTTTAAAATTACAAATTACAACTTTAAAATTACAAATTACAACATAAAAATTAGAAATTACAACTTCAAAATTATAAATTACAAAAACTTAAAGTCTTGATTACAATTTACAAAATTACATATTCGAAACAAAGGGGAGAAAAAAGAAATAAAGGAAAAGGACTTGAGCTCAAATTAAATTTAAACTTAAATTTAAAATTTAAGTTGAGATGCCTACGTATCCTCAATGCTCAATTGCATTTTGGAATCAAAGTCCACGTAGTTCTCTTACCTTGCTTACCTATTTGGCTTGATTGGAGGAATTGGCGCCTACTTTTCTTCGTCGGGGAAGTAGTCTTGGTCGGGTTGTACTACTTGATTGTCCCAATTCGGTTCTTGGTCTCTAATTTCGACGGAGCACCAATCATCAAGTAACATGATGGCTTCCATGTTTTGCCCGGTGAGTCTACTTCTTCGGTCGTCCAAGACGTTGCCTCCAACACTAAAGGCGGACTCGACGGCGACAGTGGAAGCCGGAACCGCAAAGATCTCCTTGGCCATTGATGCAAGGATTGGAAAATCTTTCTCGTGTGATCCCCACCATTCTAGGACGTCGATTTGTTGGGGAACGGGACCTCCTTCTTCCTCATTTAATGAAAAATGTGAGTCAAAATATAAATCTAACTCACTTGTCGAATGTGCCATCCTTCCTCCGCTGCTGAAGCCGTATAGGTCCGCCAATTGGGATTGGGCGTCGGGGTCATCAACTTGGAAGAAGCCAAAGTTATGTGTTTGACGGGGGGGGGGGGGGGTCTAGGTCGAACTTGGTGGGTAGTGTTGTACTTGGCTTCGTAATTGTGAAAGAGAGCCCGCAAGTCGAACTCAAAATTTCTTTGGAGGCTTGGGAGGTGGGGGAGGTTTATTTGGAATGTTTGGGCAAGGTTTATGTAGTTGTCGTCGTCTTCGTCAGTTTGCAAAGCTCGGAGTGGTTCAAGATCAATAGAAGCCAAATTGTTGTAATAAAATTCTAAAATTTTGAAAGTACCAACTAGTTTCCACTTTGGATCCAAAACTTTGGCAAGCAAAAAAACAGTTGGGATCTCATTGAAATACTTGAGCCATTTTTAAACCATGTAATATAAAACACACATTAGCTCAAGATTGTTTGTGGAATTTTTCATTGCAGTTTTAAAACCAAGTGATAAGATCATGCAATGTTCTAAAATACGAACGGATGTGCAATAATACACACCCGATAACTCCATAGTGGCATTTCGAAAACCTTTGAATTATTTAAATAAGCTCATGCTTTGTTCCCAACAAGAAGATGTTAGATACAAATCATCAACAAGGTAAGTTCTATAAAAATCAACTAAATAATCTATATGCTCTAATGTAGATTGCAACATGTCATATGTAGAGTTCCATCTAGTAGACACGTCTAAAGTAAACTTTGTGTACCTTATTTTCTTCGAGTGGCAATACTTCTTCCACGCCTTGCCAATTTGAGGCTTCCAGTGGATCAAGGATACAGCTGTAGTAATAGGTTGAATATGTCTTTGCCATAAAGACAAAGCATCTTGTACACATAAGTTTAAAATATGACAAATACATCGTTGGTGAAAATACTTACCACTTATCACCGGGGAACAAGCCGCAATTAAATCGGATATACTTGCGGTGTTGGCGGTTGCGTTATCAAAACCAACCGAAAATATCTTGTTGCATAACTCATACTCATTCAAAACTTGAATAATTAGAGATGCAATTGCTTGTGCGGTGTGTGGGGAAGGAAATTGTCTAAAACCAATTAAACGTTTATTTAAAGACCAACTATTGTCTATAAAATGACATGAAATTCCCATGTAGGAATTTCGTTGGAAAGAATCCGTCCACACATCGGAGCAAATATTAACTTTGTGCCCCAAGGTGGATAGAAATTTTCCAATCTCCCTTTTTTTGTCAAAAAACTGACAGTTGTTAGATCTTTGAGCAGTAGTGGGGGGAATTCTTTTTGCAGCAACATTAAAAGCTTGTTGCATAGTAATTTCATATTTTCTATCATTAAAAAAATTGAACGGCAAATGTTTCATTGCATCTTACCATGGTATCGGTAACATTTTAGGATCATATTTAAATAGTGGCGTACCTGTTTGAGACGATGAGCCGGAGGGGAACTTGATTTGGGTTTGGGACTTAGTATGCCCATATTCCACGGGGTGTTTTGTCTTCAAATGCTTATGGAGAGTACCATATCCCCCACCGGTTCCAAAGGGATAGACTTTATCGCAATAGTTGCAATATGCTTTGAACTCACTTGTCTCCACGGTAGTGGTCGGATTATTAGGATTTGAAATTACAACCGGTACCTTCTTGTAATGTTTGGTGAAGATATCGGATTTCAACTTGGGAGGCATCTTCTTCTTTTGTCGTCCTGCGGAAGGAGGAGGAGCATCGGCCTCCTCATCATCATTTTCGCTTACTTGGCCGGTGCTAGAAGGGAGGAATTGATGCGATCCATCATCGCCTTCGTCCGACGATAGATTCACATCGTACTTGAACCGCGAAGCCGAATGTGAATGCCCCCCTTGTTGGTCGTCGTCGTCGGGCCCGCCGAGGGCAAGTAACAAGGCCGCATTTCTATCTTCTTCCTCCTACGAAAATTATACGATACGACTAAGTAAAAATACTAACACAAATGAATTTAATACTAACATAAAAATAAAACACATTAGAACTTACTTGTGCTCGAAGAGCGGCTCGCCTTCCCACCTCCTCCGCAACTTGTGCTCTAGTAGGGGCACGGCGACGACGAGTATCACTTTGATCTTGGGCAAGTCCCTTTCCCCGATCACCGCCACGACGAGATGAAGACATGATATTTATGGAAATTCAAAGTGGAGAGTAGAGAGTAGTGTGATTGTGTGAATATGATAACGTGAACAACGTGAGTAAATTATGAGCGTAAATAACGTAAACAACTTGAGAGAATGAGGATGGAGAATAGAGAAATTGAGATTGAGAGAGAAATTCTTATTAACACAAGAATGTGGTGAGTAGAAATGAAGAGGATGAAGGGTATTTATAGGGGAAAATTGTGATTAAAAAAAATCAAATTTTGAAAAATCACGGCGAAACCGCCGGTTTGCCGCCGGAACCGCCGGTTTTGGTGGAACCGGCGGTTTTGAGGACCGTTTGAAATTTCAAATTTTGAAAAATGCGGCCGGAACCGCCGGTTTTGCCGCCGGAACCGCCGTTTTCGCCGGAACCGACGGTTTTTCAGCCGAAACCGACGGTTTCCGTCAACGGTTTCTGACCAAACCGGCGGCCGGGGGAGCGGTTTCTGAAAAGGTGTCGGGAACCGCCGAACCGCCGGGTACGGTTCGCGAAATATGGGACCCGGAACCGGCCCGGCGGAACCGGCGGTTCCGGTGCCGGTTCGAACCGCCGCCGACGGTTCCGGTTCCGGTTGGAACCGCCGGTGACAGTTCCGGGCCGGTTCGTCTGGTTCGGTTAGGATTGGTGACCTCTAAGGGTAGGGTATGTTGTGGGCATGGCGGACGCAGAATTTTGATGGAAGGACGGGGTTTTCCAAATCAGTGTTCATTTAATATTTTAGCCGACAAATTAGAGAACAAATAATAAAAATTAGATACAGTGATGTTGACACTTGGGAAAAACAATTCCAACGTCAAAAACCAACTTTGTCGAAAAAGAGGATTAATTTAATAAAAATGAAATAAAATATATTATAAGAGAAACTTTGTCGAAAAAGAGGACAGATTTAATAAAAATGAAATAAAATATAAATTATAAGAGAAAAAGCAGAGTTGAACCCTAAATCTTAGGAATGTAAAATGTAGACCAAAAATTCAACTAAAGATATGCAAATAAGAATATGTAAAATGTAGAGCTGAAAAAGCAATGTAAAATGTAAGAAAAATATAGTTATTGCTCTATGTGAGAATAGATCTCTCAAACGTAAAATAAAACTCTTAAGTCAAACCTAAATAAGAAAATAAGAAAAATATAATTGTAAGAAAAATTAATAAAAATTTATTGAATAAAACTCTTAATCAAATTTAACGTGATAAAACTCTTAATAATCGCGAACATAACCCATGCCATAATGTGGGCGGCCAGCCGGCCACTGGGTGTGGGCTAGTTTTCTTGCGTTTTGTTTTCTCTTTTTCAAAATTTTTAATTAACTTAAGAAACTAATTAAATGTTTAATAATATCACAACAGTCTATTCACATATGTTAAATTGTTTAACAAATCAATAGTACTATTTATTAAATGACATACGTTTCCAATTAATGTCACTGTTAAAAGACATTATTTAGTACTGTATTTAATTTTGTTTGAGTATAAGAATATATGTGTAATCAAATACTAACTTTTTACAGTAATAACTAATAACTAAATATCAATGTTAAAAATATTAACACAAATACATAAATTTATCAATCTTTCTTGTGTTGATAAATTATGTCTTTGTATTGATATTTAAATTTACATGTTGTATTGATATAATTATGTCTTTATGTTGATAATTTTAATACATAGAATTGAAAGTTATTAGTTATTATTGTAAATTGGTTAGCACACTAACGCAACCCATAGAATATATTCTAAAATTCTTCCAATAAATTTTTTTACAATATAGTACTAATAAATATGATTGATTTTTCTCATTATGTATTAGAGGTATCATGTATCTCCTCTCCTCTGGCCTCTTTTGAAATGTTACACACAATTGCTCATTTTAAGATGTACTAGTACGATTTATATTTTTAATTTTTATATATATATTTTTTAATATAAGCATAGGATCCTTAAGAATAAAAAATAAAAGGTTAATATTAATCATTTACTTTTAGTTCGACGGGTTAACTAAAAATTTGAACGTATATAATTAAGATTAAAATTTTTTAATCTAATAAAATTTCAATCTGGTTAGCCAGCAGCAACTGAGTATGATTAACTTGGAACTCGATGAACCAACTCAATTAATTACAATACATCCTAATCTCACATGTTCCCATCGCATCATTGATTTCGACGAAAATAACAACAGTTTAAATGTAAAAACATACACATAATTAGAGTATTGGAAACAAATTTTATACTTTATGTGCAATAAGTGAAAGTTCATGCACTTATCCGTGATTACCCCAAGATATAATCACGAAGTACAAATTTAGTTGTTTTTTTAATAATAACTACTATACCACGATGATACACGTTGCGGCTTAAATCTTAATCTAGCTATGTGCTTCATGACCATATCTATTTTCTCTAGCCAAATTAGTTCATCTACAATTAGGGTAGGGACAAGAAATTGTAGTGTTGAAAGATAGAATCATAGAGACATATGTTTGAGTGCCGTGAATAGTCATTTAATATGACGATTAATTAATTTTGGCTGCCACTAATCTCCCATCAACCTTGTTTAATTAAATTGAAAATCGGCGTAAGTAATTGTAACTGAGCTCAAATCGAACAGCTCAATATCTATCTAATTATGTAGTCTTATCATATAATCAATTTTTAATTCTGGCCTTAATAGTTTACACTTGGACCTCCAATAATATAATACGTGTCCCCTCCACCTAATTTTTTTAAATGCGGCTACATTGTAGATTCTACTTATATTGCCTATATTAAATTAGTATTGTAGGAGTGTGATACGAGAATATATATGGAATACCACCGTATCTCTATTATTTAGTTAATTAGTGATTTTCTATATCTTTTCTATATAATTTCTATATAATTAGGATATTTATTTCTTTATAAATAGGAACCTTAGTTATCTTTTGAATCATCCATTTGAAAAAATACATTTATCTTTATCTTTTTATCGTCTTTTACTTTTCTTTACAATTTACTTTATCAAAAACCCTAGTTGAACGATAGTTGGCTGCTCGACGGGAATCTTCTCGCGAACGAACCAACATCTTCTCCGCGATCTCTCGCAGTTATCTCTCGATACGAGTTTACTCGTATCATCTGGTGCTTTCATTCGGTTCTCATCCTCCAAATTATTGCCATCATGTCACGATCAAACGATGTTCCGCCTTACCTTCTTCATCAGATAATGGTTGTCATCAACAGTCTAGAGAAGACGTTGGATAAGTTTAACAAGACGTTGGACAAGATTGACGGACAGCAGCACGCATACCACGAACAACCATCCTACTGGCCGGTTACAGCTGCTGCCTTGCAGCCGCCCTTCACCTACACCGATCCCTATAGTCAGCCGCCGTCCTACACTGATCCCTATAGTCAGCCGCAGTACTACACCGATCCCCACACACAGCTGAGTCCAGCACCGCCCTCAACCGGCTGGCCGCCAACACCACCGCAACACTCTTCCTGCTGGAGTTCGACAAATCACTACCATCAGGGTGTCTATTGCCACAAACAACCTACAGATCTGCTCCAGCTCCATAGCTACGAGCATGGGCACCATCAACAACATAAATGCCAGCAGCAAGTGCAGCCAGTTGACGCTTACTGGCAGCACCATCAATACCAGGAACCCGTGTTTGATCAACAACCACCAATGCAGCGCCCCCCACCGTGCAGCCATGATATCAGGTATGACTCAATAGAGTCCCTTGCCGACGATATTGAGGCACGTGAATCAGTGCAATCTCATCAAATTCATTATGATGATATTTTAAGTGATCAATTTTTATTAATCAAGATCCAATTGATGATGACGAGGAAAAAGACATTATTCATTCTAGTGTTGAGGGTTCCTTTACCGTGAGTATTGTTGAGGCATCTAAGGAGATTATTGTAAAATTTGGAGATAGTGTAATTGTAAGAAAGGAGTTGGATAACACATGGATCTTGGAAGAGGGCTTGGATGTTTCTGTTGAAGTTTCAGAAGTTCCTAATGTGGAAGAGTCCTAGAGCAAAGATGATTGGCAGGCCATCAATGTCAAGCAGCTGAAATGGACAAATTTAGGAGGTCGAAGTAGTGTACCGGTTATAATTTCAGGTTCCTCTATTGCAATTTCGCTCAGACCAAAAGACGAGAATGAGGTACCATCTACATGGGATCCTTGCGTTCTTTTTAATAGCTCTTATTCCTTGCTGGTAGTCGAGAACAATAGGGATGGAGAAGCTGCCCAGATATATTTTTTTGAATTCATATCCAAAGTGTACATAGGAATGCAGGATCTAATCTCCCGAGGGAATTATGAAAAATATTGTCATTCTAATTGTAGACATGGGCTTCAAGTGGAAATTGCTCTTCCCAAGTTTCTTCTCAACATTATTGATGGTGTGTCTGGTAGAATTTTAAAGGTAACTCGTGAAATGGAGTCATTGACCCCGGATTGGCAATGTGGTTACAAACAAGCCTTGCGTGATAGCTTTGTGCAAGACCGTCGTACTGAGTTTCTGTCCGAAGTGGCAGATTTTCCTCCTCAAGTAGACGATGTGGAGAAGGTGATGGAGCCAATTCCTTCCCAGACGGCTGACGTTTCATGTGCAACTGAAGAAGATAAAGATGATGTAGTTATGGTCAAGGCTTGGGTCAGCACCTTAAAGCGCAAAATCAACAGTTCTACATGACCTCTAATGCAGTTGCGCCTTCGCTGCAAGAGCCTGACCGAAGGATGGGGGTGTTTGCCGAGATGGAGTCTCTGTTAGGATTGGTATACTGAAAAGCACATTTCGAGCATGTTGCACGGATAGAATTGCTTGTATACAATAAACTCTACAATCCACTTTTAACCCAAGGCGAGAAGAATTAATTTTATCGCATTGGAGTTTGCTTATGCATTTATAAGATGTTTCTCAAACATTTAAATGTATAAGAAGCAAATAAGTCTAATTCTTCTGCATAGTAGACTGGTCGTGAACGACGTTCACATAAGGTGACGCAGTCGGTCCTTTGTAGAAGAGAAATAAAATTAGGAAATAAACGACACTGGTGTGGTATAGCACTGAAGGATCTAACAGATGAGATAAGTCTTTCTTGCTATTTACTGAAAGATGAGGTCTCGGTGATTGTTATTTCTTAATCATTGTTGATATAACTTTGAGCATACGATATTGATTATGCACTACTTTGATTTATCAAATGGTGCGGATTTTTCGCAATCCAAGAATCCTGGTATCTTGGGTAGTGGTGATCAATGTCTAGAGGTGCTAGTATTGTTATTGCAATGAATCATGTGCTGGGTGAGTCCAGTTTGATAATATCCTCAAGAGGTGTTCGAAAAAGGTTTTATTATTCAGAAACCCGGCCGATTGAAATTTATTCCAGAATAATAAATAAATATTTTGAACTAGACAACTCTTGGAAAAAGATATTCATTAATTAAAGTCATATAGCAGACTTAAATTAATTAATGGATATTTATATCTTAAACACGGGAAATAATAAATTAAAGAGGCAATGCCCGGATTACTCGTAATTTGGGATTGGATGGGCAGTCAATATTATTATACTATAGTGGATGATAATAATATTATATTGGACTTGTATTAAATTGGGGCTCAATTTAATTAGTATAAGTCCAACAGGTTTGGCCCAAGTCCAACCTCCATGGATCCCTAATCTGGCCCATCATAACTTTATATAAAAGGAGATTAGAAAGGAGATTTAATGATAATTAACTCAAAAATTTCGTGCTCCCCTCTGGGAGTGGACGAAAAAAATCAGTTCTTCACAAAACTAGAGTTTTGTCTCCTTTCTAATCAAGCCCTTTTCGATTCTGACAAGCTTTGCCCACCCAAAGGTCATTATCTGAGGTCGGGATACAGATTAGAAGATTCGTGGTTGAGTATGAAGAACATCACGTGGAGAAGGCACAAGCAATCGTCGATTCTTTAGAGAATCAGATCGGTAACCCTAAACCGTAGGAATTCATGAACTAGGGTTTTGATTCCTTATTTGTGAATTATATGTGTTCTAGCATGCAATTGATCGTTTAACATGTGAATCAATTAATCCCATAATCGGTCAAATAGATCTGTATGCATGATTTATTTGTGAATGCATGACTTCCGCTGTGCTAGGGGCTCCAAACCCCAGCAGTCTCATCTTGCCATCACTGATCGTCGCATGGACAACCTCCGTCCGCCTAATTTGCCTGAGCCAGATCCACCGAATGCGCCCCCGGTTTGGCAGCAGCCTACCTCAAGACCGTTGTCAGGGTTCAACCTACCACCACATGCACAACCGCCTCCGGTTGTTCAGCCGTTGCCTCTTGGAAGTCAGTCGTTGCCTCAGCCTGTAATCCACTTTCTAGGCCCTCCACCATGGGAGACTTTGATGTTTTCACTCCCTGGTGCTCCTCAGCCGCTGCATAATCTCCCCGGACAGTGCATTCAGCTCATATTTTCATCTTGCGACCAGCAAGCACCACTGCAACGTTCACCCTCTTGCAGGGATACACTGAACCATCACAGTTCAGCAGCACCGTTGCCGGATGCTGCCCCACCACCATCCGCGAACGACTACCAGCATAAAGGTACCATGGATGAGGGAGTCATTGATCGCCTCAAGGTGACATGTATCGTCAACGAGGTGAAACGCTTATTAATTCGGTATGCGTTTGATCCAGGAGAAAGTATCTCACAAAACTTTGCTCGGGATTGGAAGAAGATTGAAGCCTATGTTGGTTGGGTACTTCCTCAAGTGAAAATTATTGGAGTTGAACCTTTGGATACCAATGCAACAGCGTTATCATTGCACCTTGACCAAAGAGCATAGTTGGATCAAGCCGGAAATGAAAAATGTTGAGCTACAATGGAGAACTCTTGCAAATTCTCTTATTGTTGGGAAAAATGATTCAGAAAATCAGATGGTAGCGGCTTCAATATTTTTTCCTCCAGATGACAAAATGAAGGCTTCTCTTGCGGACTTTCTTGGCAGAATTTCAGAGTTTGGTGTCTTAGCCGAGGGACTTATGAACAATCGATCTAAGAATTGTCCAAGGATTTCTCCAGTTGATTTATTCGTCATGGCTTCTTCATCAACGCTCTTTGTTGCTTCTTGGTTTCCACCTTGAGGACAAGGTGAATTTTAACTGTGGGGGAGTTGATACGATAATATCTATGGAATACCACCATATCTCTATTATTTAGTTAATTAGTTAATTAGTGATTTTCTATATCTTTTCTATATAATTAGGATATTTATTTCTTGATCATTAAGTTAGGTTACTCCTATTATAAATAGGAGCCTTTGTTATCTTTTGAATCATCCATTTGAAGAAATACATTTATCTTTATCTTTTTATCGTCTTTTACTTTTCTCTGCAATTTACTTTATCAAAAACCCAAGCTGAACGATAGTTGGCTGCTTGATGGGAATCTTCTCGCGAACGAACCAACATCTTCTCTGCGATCTCTCGCAGTTATCTCTCGATACAAGTTTACTCGTATGAGAGTGGTTTATTTCAGGCATAGTCTATGAAAAAACTACTTCAAAAAAAACTTATTGTTCAATATATTTCGCATGCCTGAATTCGAAATAATTGAAATATGACCAAGGTACAATTTGGGAAACTTTTAAAATTTTACAGCTTTTCTGTGTTTGAAGGGGAATTTTCCAGTTTTTTTAGTGTTTGTGTTGTGTTATTGTTATGCAACATATTGATACAATTTTTAAAAAATAAACAATGTTCAAACCTAAATAGAAGTGCTAATTAAAGTTCAAAATTTGTCATTGATCTTTTCTACGCGTTATAAGCTCTATTACATATCCTAAGGGCATCCATAATGGGGCGCGCCCTATGACGCGCCACGTCAGCAGTTTTATCCTCCTACCCCCACCTGCAATGGGGCGCCCTATGCATTTTATTTTATTTGAATATTTAAATAACAAAAAATTGGGAAAAACTTCATTTCATATATAAAAATTAATACATTAAAATACGAATTAAAAAATACACAAACTCAACGACGGCGGTTACGGGCCCACACTTCTTCAATCATGTCGTTCATGAGTTGCGCATGGTCTTGTTGGTTGCGCATTGAGGCTTGTCTAGCTAGAACCTCGTTGAAGCCCGACAACAATCCTCTAGCGGGGGGCTCGGTTGCCGTGCTGGACGAGCTAGATGCACCATCATCACCGTTCCACTAGGTGATGCTCCCACCTTCATGCTCAACTATCATGTTGTGCATGATAATGCACGCATGCATGATGTCGGCGATGATTTCCTTAAACCAAAGACGAGTCGACCCTCTCACAAATGCCCACCGTGATCGGAGCATACCAAATACCCGCTCGACATCCTTCCGCGCCGACTCCTGCTTTTGTGCAAATAAAACCCTCTTCTCACCCATTGGGCAACTGATCGTCTTCAGAAAAATAGGCCACCGTGGGTATATGCCATCAGCCAAGTAGTACCCCATGTGGTATCGGCGCCTGTTGGCAGTGAACTCGATGGCCGGGCCGTTGCCGTTGCATTGCTCGGCGAAGAGGGTGGAGGAGTTGAGGACGTTGATGTCGTTGTTCGACCTGGCTACGCCGAAGTACGCATGCCAAATCCAGAGCCGATGGTCAGCGACGACTTCGAGGATCAAAGTCGGGTGGCTGCCCTTGTATCCACTAGTGAATTGGCCTCTCCACACCGTCGGACAATTCTTCCACTCCCAGTGCATACAGTCGATGCTCCCTAGCATCCCAGGAAAGCCGTGCGCCGTCTCGTGCATCTTCATCAGGCCCAGGCGATCAGCGGCAGTCGTCTTGCGCAAATATGTGTCGTCGTAGGCCTCCACAACTCCCCTACAAAATCTCTTCAAGCACTCCCGACCTGTTGTCTCCCCGACGTGGAGGTACTTTTTGAAAATGTCCGCCGTGGTGCCGTATGCCAACTGACGGAGTGCAGCCGTGCACTTTTGCAACAGTGTAAGGCCGGGTCTGCCGATGCCGCCTTCCCGATAAGTGAAGTATTCATCATGTGACGACAACGTCCTGACAATGCTGAGAAATAGGTAACACGACATTCTAAACTGCCGGCAGAAAACAGTCGGTCCCCACCGTGGTTGATCGGCAAAATAGTCTTCAACCAGACGTTGGTGAGCTGCCGTGTGGTCGCGGCGGACAAACGTCCGACGTCGAATAGGTGTAATGCCCCAAAATCCACCTTAGACGGAAAAGTTAATTTTTGGTGCAGTAAATCGCCGAAATTAGGGTTTTCGGCGAATAATTCGAAATAAATAACAAAATAAATTTTGATAATTCAATAAATCATGGAATACTGAAATATAAGTCTTAAATAAGTGTTAAAAAGGATATGTGAGCAAAGAATTGAGTTTTAATGAGTTTTAGTACGTTTTTGAGAAAAGTCATCGATTAGGGTTTTTCGATGAATTTGCCGAGAAATATTAGGAATTTCCATTGGAAAATAATTTATATGGAATCTAGAGATCAAAATAAGTGTAATGTGAGTAAGATTGAGCAAGAAATTAGAATTAAATCGGTGCTCGTATAGGAAACGCGATAGAAGGCATAATGGTCTTTCTAAATGAATTAAACTAACTATATGTCCTAAATAAAAAGTGACGTTTTTTTTAAGTATATTAGGCATGAGATGAATTCATTTTTTTTAAGTGTGAAGCATAAAGAGAATTCTAGAGAAATTATATAACAAGTGGCTTAATAAAAAGGTGCCAAATGGCAAAACTATTGCCATACATTACAATAATTGATGAAGACTAAATTAAATACCAAAAACTATCTTCTTCTTCCTATTTTTTCTAAGAAGAAAACCGTCCACCATGGAGAGGAAAAGTCGTGAGGTTCTCAAATAAGTCTCACCCCGATTTTCTGTCGACCGTCGATTTAATCGTGTAAACGTTATGAAACCAAGTAAGTCTTTCTTCCTATGCTATTTTTATAACATGAAATTCAATTCATATTGAGGTTAAAAATCTGAAAATTTCGAGCTCCATAGGTGTTGATGGATGCATGGTTTTGTGTTCGATTAATTGTTGAATACGTAGTGTATGGACGTCGTATGCTACGTTTTGATGGGTAATTTCAAAGTAAAATTGCCATGGTATGAACTTGATGTTGAGACTGAAAATATACCTTAGAGTTTATGGTTTGGTGGTTAGATGTTAATGATAGATGAAATAAATGATTTAAGAGTTGAGTTAACATGAATTGAAATAGAAATTTGTTCAACAAGGTTTAATCCCCTGTTTTTCAGTGACCTGTTCCGAATTGTTTGGCATGAGTAGAATAGTGTAAACTTTGGTTTAACAATTTCTATAATAACTATAATGAGTCTAGAGGATCCCTGAATTTTATGGAGAATTTAGGAGCTCGTTTACTATGTTTATAAATTGTTATAACAACACAGCTACGAACTGTCAAAATTCTGTACTTTGTCATGTTTTGGTATGTGTTATCCGAAATATTCAGGGAATTTAAGGTCGATGAAAACTTGATTGCATACTTTATAAATTAACTATAAGGTGTTTAGTTGTTCTCTGAATTTTGTGATTAATTAAAGAGTACAAATACTATTTTTAAAAATTGTGTAGAAACTATTGCCAGAAACTGCTTGATTTTGGTAGTCTGTGGTGAAAGGAGAATATCTCTCGACCCATTAGGAATTTTTGAGTGAATCTTGTTGCTTTGTAAACTAGACTTCCAAGGGTATTTGAAAATACTAGGTTGCGCCTCTAAAGTCTTTTAAATGATTACGTAACATTAACGAGAAAACAGTCCAATGTAGTGGATATATTAAAAGTAAATTGGTAGATCATGGAATTACTTTCATCTAGGATATTAGATGAGGATAAAGGGGAGAATTTTTAGCTTATAGTAATATTATTTCTCGATATATTAATTTGTGTTATAATTCTATGAGGTAGCTACACCCAAATGTAGCAAATGAAAGGAAAAAGGATCGGCGAAAGAAGAAATGTCGAATGGAAAGGTTTGGAAATAACGTCATCCAGGTAGCATGCTCAACACTTAAATGGCCTAATTCTCTTACGTGTTTCTCCGTGATTGTCTAAATAATTTATGATTAATTATGTGATAAAATATTCATGAAGTAAAATATAAGAATATGATGGATTGTTGATTGATTTGATAATGAAATATGTGAAAAGAGTATACGTTGAGGAGATGGAAATAAATGTGATTAATGTGATGATGTCTGATCTATCTATCTGTGATGAGGTCTGATTTGTCTGTCTGTGTTGATGTATTATTATCTTAGTAGATTGTGAGTAATTGTGTGATAAAGATTTATGAAGTAAAACATGAGAATATGATGAATTATTGAATGATTGGTAATGAGATGTGAAAAGGGAAGAATATGGTTGTGACTGTAGATAATGTGGAAATGAAGAATATGGTTATGACTGTAGATAATGTGGAAATGAGCATTAAGGAGATATGATAAATGATATATGATGATGAGATGTATACAAATATGATTAAATGTGATGATGCCTGATCTATCTATCTATTTATCTGTGAGAGTATGATCTGTCTATGTTGTGGAAATTTGAATGGTTTTGAGAATGTCGGAATTTAATCAATAAATTCGATATGATATGGTGTGAAAATAAATTGTTGATGTGTTATATAGAAATAGTTGAGAATATGTATTGAGATGAAGATGAGTAGATTTGATTGTGTTTACGCCCCGTGCTTGAGTGTATTCTGTGGGTACAATTGGCATGCCATAGGACAACAGCGCTGCATTATCTGTGATCACTCGTCTTCTGGATAACCGAAGCGAGGATCGTCTGTTATCTGATGGCCCCTATCTGATCTGTCTGATCTGCACCCTCATGGGTGATCTGATTATCTGTCTGCACCCTAATGGGTGGTCTGTGCGGCGTCCTCTCGAGGACCATGACCGCGTCTGTGTCTGATTCTGTTTCTGATCTGGTCCGCGTACCCTAGTTTGTCACTAAGCACTTAATGGGGCTATATGTGTTCTGATATGTGAGAACAATGGTGATCGCTATGTGTTATGATATGTGATTGTGTGAAACCTCTGTTATAACTCTGATATATTTGGTACATCAGATCAAGTGTTGTTATGTGTGGTTGGATACGTGAAAATGTTGGTGTTCTGTATACGTGTTGGTGTATGAATAATATTGTGATATATTCTGTGGTTAACTTGATAATTGGTGATGTGCACTTTACTTTGTGTTCTATCCTATTAGTTTATGAATTTATATGTGACTATGAATCTGGTAAATTCCATGAGATCAAGGAATGATGACCTAAACTTATGATTATGTTGTTGGGGGTTTCTGATATTAGATATATGTAAATGGATA
>NW_024599300.1:0-31864 GCF_004379255.2 Salvia splendens | reverse complement strand
TGTGTGTGATTTAAAGATGGTGCAAACTAGAGGTGGTAAAAAATACTTTCATAGATGATGCGACAAGGTATTGCTACATTTATTTTTAAGAAGTAAAGATGAAGCAATAGAAGCATTCAAAAATATATAAGAACGAAGTTGAGAATCGACTTGGTTGTAAAATCAAAACGATTCGAAGCGATACAGGAGGCGAATATGTAGCCTCGTTTGAGGAGTTATGTCAACACAAGTGGTATAATTCATCAAACAACTGCTCCATATTCACCCCAATCTAATGGTGTTGCAGAACACAAAAATCGGACTCTAAAAGAGATGATGAATGCACTGCTACTCAGTTCAGGATTACCACATAACATGTGGGGGGAAGCTGTTTTGACAACTAACTATATCTTGAATAAAATTCCACTAAAGGTAAGGATGTCACTCCCTACGAGTTGTGGAAAGGAAGGAAGCCATCCTACAATACCTCAAAGTGTGGGGGTGTTTGACAAAGGTAATGGTTCCTCCGCCCAAAGAAGTTACAATCGGACCTAAAACGGTTGATTGCATATTAATTGGATATGCACTTAACAGTAGTGCATATAAATTTGTTGTTCATAAGTCTGAAATATCGACTGTGACTGTTGGAACAACAATTGAATCAAGAAATGTTGTATTTCTTGAAAATACATTTCCTTGTAAAAATCAAGAGAATGTAGCATCTAATTCTAAAGCAAGAATTGAGGATGAAATAACAAGCTCTAAGTCATTAGATAAAGAGCCAGAATCTCGCAAGCGTGCTAGGCCTGATCCAAATGAGGCAGTAACGAGACGAGGCAATAGGTTAGAACACCAAAATCTTTTGGTCGCGACTACATTGCTTTCATGTTGGATGAAGAACCAACATCGATAAAAGTAGCCTTTGCTGGCCCAGACGGGCTGCATTGGAGAGAAGCTGTTCAAAGCGAAATTGACTCAATTTTGCTAAACCACACTTAGGTGTTGGTTGATCTTCCCGAAGGTGCTAAACCTCTAGGATGTAAATGGATCCTTAAAAGGAAATTTAAGGCCGATGGAACAGTTGATAAATATAAAGTCCGACTAGTAGTCAAGGGTTTTAAACAAAAGGAAGGACATGACTTCTTCGATACCTATTCACCTGTAACGAGAATCACTTCTATATGAGTGCTTCTCGCGATTGCTGCATTGCACAATCTTGAGATTCACCAAATGGACGTAAAAACTGCGTTTCTAAATGGTGAACTCGAGGATGAGATCTATATGGAACAACCTGAAGGTTTTGTAGTACCTGGACAAGAAAATAAGGTCTGCAAACTGGTTAAGTCCTTATATGGATTAAAACAAGCGCCGCTCCAATGGCACTTAAAATTTGATAATGTAATGTTATCAAATGGATTTAAAATCAATGAGTGTGACAAGTGTGTCTATATTAAGAATACTAATAACATATATGTTATAGTATGTCTCTACGTTGATGACATGTTAATCATGGGCAGTAGTACCGAATGATTAACGAAACTAAAGCCATGTTGAAAAGAAATTTTGACATGAAGGACATGGTCTAGCCGATGTAATTCTTGGAATGAAGATTCTAAGAACATCTGAGGGAATCACCTTAACACAATCTCACTATATGGAGAAAGTGCTAAAAAGATTCAATGCTTATGACAACACGCCGGCTAAGACGCCTATAGAGCTAAATGTTCACCTTAGCAAGAACAAAGGCGAATCTGTCGCACAAGAAGATTATGCGAAGGTTATCGGGTGCATTATGCACTTGACTAATTGTACGAGACCTGATATTGCTTGCGCCGTGAACAAGCTAGCACGCTACACGAGTAATCCAATCAAAGAGCATTGGAAAGCTCTTGTAAGGGTTTTGAGATACTTAAAACATACTCAAAATCATGGGCTGCATTTTGCAAGATACCCCCGGTACTTGAAGGGTAATGTGATGCAAACTGGATATCCGATAATAAAGACTCACTTTCCACTAGTGGATATGTCTTTACCATTGGGGGTGCTGCTGTCTCGTGGAAATCCACGAAACAGACTTGTATAGCCCGATCAACCATGGAATCGAATTCATAGCTTTAGACAAAGCTGGTGAGGAAGCCGAGTGGCTTAAGAATTTCCTCGAGGACATTCCATGTTGGTCTAAGCCAGTGCCACCAGTGCTGATTCACTGCGATAGCCAAGCCGCTATTGGAAGGGCGAATAATGGCTTGTACAACGGGAAGTCTCGACACATTCGCCGATGACATAACACCGTGAGACTCTTGATCACAACTAGCGTGATTACAATTGACTATGTGAAGTCAATAGATAATCTAGCGGATCCGCTAACCAAAGGGTTAAACCGTGATCAATGAATAAGTTGCTAGAGGGAATGTGTTTGAAATCCACAAACTAACGAATTGTCATAGTGGTAACCCACCCACCATGATGACTGGAGATCCCAAGAACTTGGTTCAAAGGGACAACTAAGCTATGGGAGTTCATGAGAAATACTCAACTATATCTATTCCTAGATAGCAATAGAGTATTGGAGAACTTGCCTAGTGGTAAAGGCTAAGTCTATGACTTTTAATGGTTCTTAAAGATCTCAAAGAGATGGAGTTCTCAAAGAGACCAAGTATGGCAAGGTACTTGACTAAGAATCACCTATGTAAGTGCGAAGTGTGGTCGCTTCATAAAACACACTTATGAATCCAAAGTGGTGTCCAAGATCGCAATGGACACAAAACGTAAGAACGGATGAGGTTGAGGTGTTTAAGCGTTAACACCATTGTCTCGGTGCACGCCGTGGGAGATTAGTTCAAAGCATCGCGCTACTAAGTTGCCAGTGTATCCGATGGTGTCTACTGTGGAGGGTTCAAAGCCAACAACTACCTATCCTTATGCTTATATACCTCTCGAGGGTTGAGCTTGTGTCTGCATGCATATGCATTTGGCTATTTCCACTCTTGTGGGGGATTGTAAAATCATGGATTAAATATGCCCGGTCAATGCATTTTGACCAAACAATAAATGTGACGAGACATTTAATTTTGTGAAATTAAATGATATAGCGTCGATCTACATTTTACGTAGATAAATGTAGTATATTCACTTTCTCTAATCCGATTTCGGTGAGTGAGAAATAGTGGATTAAAGTTGGGCATAATTAGCTTTTAATTAAAGCTTGAAGTTTGAGCTTAGGGAATAATTAAATAGTGTTAATTATCCCACATTGGAGAAGTAACACATCTTTTAATGTGTCTAAATTAAGTGACTTTATGTTACTTAATAATTATAGTGGATCAAGATGGGTGAAAGAGCCCACACGCGCCGCCGCCCGCGGGACGCGGGCCCGATCTCGATCTCGATCTCGAACTTGGACTTGGACTTGGACTTGGATCTTGACAATTGGTCTTTGGGTGGTCTTTGGGATTGTCCCTGACCCAAACTTAATCTTTTAGACTACCGCTGAGTCAACAATCCAAGTGGCTTGACACATCGTCAAGCGTGGCACAATCAAAGCTGCCACGTGAGAAATCCACACTCTCCACACACGAAAGGCACACTCCTGCCACAAGCTTGTAACCGACGACGGTTACGAATGAGCCATGATGAGCCTTAATGGATTGGTTGACCCTGCATGGTGGCTTGGCCTATAAATATGCTAGACATTCCACTGCATTACATACACAGAAATATCACAAGCATACTTCCTCTCTGCATAAGTCTTTTCGAAGCTCTGCCCTCTTCCTCTTCCAGTTCGCCGGAGCTCGTTCCAACTGCGGTGTTGCAACGAACGAGACGTAGCCGTTTTATCTTTGGGGACGACACGCCAAAACTGAGAACACTACCGGGGCGTATCTCGTCTTGCGGAAAGAGCCTTCCTCGACTCGGCTAAGTTCATCTTTACAGTTTCGAATTTCCACTGTAATTTTCGTTTCTGTTTTATTTCTCTTCTCTCGGGTTGTATTACGTCCGGTTAGTGTTTTTTATAGCTATATCTCCAATAGTATATAAAATGGAAATTGTAATGTACTATACAAAATCTTTTCGTTTTCCTAACTATATTAAAAAATTCATAATGTCACTCTTAATATTTTAAAAACTTTTTCACTTCCACTAATTATTACAAAAATAAATAGTATAATCTTTTTATTTAATAATCATTAAAAAACACATTATGACATTCTTTTCATTATCAATTCTCTATATACAGATAAATATAATTAACAAATTTGTTAATTATATTCATATAACTAATCAAAATGTTACTCAAATAATTAAACGATTAATCTTTAGAGTTAGTTTGATAATAAAACGCAATCGCAGATTCGCATTTAACTAATTGATTCATATTGGTAAGTCTATGTAAAATTGAATAAATTGAAATCACCTATGATTTTAAACCATTTACAAAAAAATTATGGCGATCAAATTAAGTAGTTTTGCTTAATTTTTCAAGAAGTAATTATATACCATAAAAATAATGATATATAATTTTTACGCAGTAAATTTAAGCAGTAATCATCCATAATTGTAAGCACCAATTATATAAATAGATACGTATTTTAAAAATAACTTAGTCTTGTACGAAAAATGATAAATTGAGTAAATTCACAGCCATATTCTATTGTTTATGATAGCAAATACGAAACTATATTAAATTGTACAATTAATATTTCTTAAAATAATTACCTCAATGAAATCAAATTATGAATACACATAATCAAATCATATTTCAATATTCATATGGCCCAACAAATACATTTTACCTAATGGCCTCTCGCCCCTTTCATCCCTCTATCTCTGTAAGATTGCTTGATGGAAATTAATTTTTTAATTATGTTTATATATGAAACTGTCAGGCGGTTAAAAAATGTGCAAATACATTAACAAAAAATAGATTTAATTAAATAAGTAACAATTTTGTTATTGAAATACTAGCATTTTTATAAATATCTTCAAAACTCTCCTTTTGGAAGTTGGATAAGAATAGTCAGATGAATTTTGTACATGCATATTATTGAATGTATTTTAGTTAATATACTCAACTGCAAAAATAATGTTATCATAAGTAAATTGGTAAAAAAACACAATTGTTAGAAATGATCCAATTTTGGATGAAAATAAAAAAAACATTAGTAACGGTAATTGCCTGCAAAAGGAGGGAAAATCTATAAACCCTAGAAACCCTGTTTGTTTCCACTAGAACTGAAAAACTTGTTGACAATTTTCACAAATTGGATTATTGGTTGCTCTGAGATAGTTGCTCATGGATATCTCTAATTTAGAAGATGCTTGCCGCCTCACTTAGTGAACACCTACCTGTTTACTGATACTACAAAATAAGAGATTTTCCCCTTAATTTTTGTAGCTCTCTTCAACCGGAATCGAAAATGGCTCGACTTCTTCGAAACGCTTCTTCTCTCAGGCGCTGTTTGTTTTCTCAGTTGCAGGTGTAGTTTAGCTCTTACATATGAAGTTTTCACTTCAATTTATCCGCCCTTAATTGCTGCTTTTGTTAGACATATGAAGTAAAATATTTTTTGAGCGCTCTCTGTTTATGCATGTTGGATACCTGGCTTACAGTTTCTACCATATCTATTTCTTTTCTCACTTAAATATTTGCTGCATATGCCCGAGCGCACATGCTTGTGAATCTGTTTTTAATTCAAATTTCCTTTTCGCCTTCTCTTGCGGGAATGAGAAGAACCTAGTTATTATCAGGAATGTGGAATTCCTTGAATGCTTTATTTTTACTTTTACTGATGTTGTTTGTTGTCTTGTTTGTATTTGTTTATCTTTACGGGTATTTCTGGAGAAATTGGATAAAAATAACTTTTGCAAGATCGAACATTTAACGGTGCTGGTATTGGTTTGCAGGGAGATAGGAGAGGATCACTGGAAACTTCTACTCAGCTATGTTACTTTGCCACTAAAGGTACTGAAAGTATCCTGAGATGTTTCCTCCCTGAATTCGACTAATCATCTTGCATGATACCTCATTTGGTTAATATGCTTTACATTTAGTTCTTGAGTAGAGAGTAAAATGTATATTTTGGTCCTATCATTTTTTTCGGTTAAGGGCTGTTAAGGTCTTATATGTAGGTCATTTTCTGAAAGTACATTCAGCCATGAAGTAGTAGTACTATATTTTCGTCGATTGTTCATTGAATAGAGTATGGTGACTCTGGTAATGTAATGATGCATTTAGTTGAACATTAGGTTTATTTTGTCACTAGTCTTTATTGCTTTTATCTATATTCATGTGGACAATGGACTCTAGTTAGAAAATTGGGTCACCAAATATATTGACTTCCTCTGCTCCTTATCTGTATCTTATTGAGCATATAACCTGAATGGTTCCATCTTTTCCATGGGTGTGTATCGGGTTTGTATTGATAAGGATGACTTTTGCATTAATGGTTGCTCTATGAGGATTTTGTCTCTGTATTATCCTTGCTTTTGCCTAGGTTGCTTTAGCTGTTTCCCTTCTTAAAGCTTTTACCATTGGGGTTTCTTTCCTCTTATGTTTGAAAGTTTCATGAATTCAAATAATTCCTTATGTCTAAAGGTAGAAGGAAATCAAAGGCAGATGCAAGTGATTCTGGTGAAGAGAATATGTCAAAGAAAGATTTAGCTCTAAAGCTAGCTCTGGATCAGATAACATCATCATTTGGACAAGGATCCATTATGTGGCTTGGCCGCTCTGAGTCTTATAGACACACTCCAGTGGTATCCACTGGGTCATTTACTTTGGATATGGCACTGGGAATAGGAGGACTACCAAAGGTATCATATAGTATAAGAAAACTCTAGATTATTTATATTCATTGTACACTTTCATATTTTATTTTGTGAGACCTGCAGAATTTAAATTCATAAGAGGCGGGGTCATATATGTATCATCCTAAACATATAAATTGTTGTGTCAGGCACAATAAACATAACATAACGTATTAAACTAAGATTTTGAATGCTGGCCAATTATAAAATGGTCGTTTGTTGAGAAACTTGGCTGGTTTATTCTTTGGGCTTGTCAGTGAATATGCAACCAATCATATCATTCTAAGATTCCTTGATGCATACTTATCATGATACCATTTACTTTCCAAAACTCATTCTTGAATATTTTGTGTAGATATAAGTAATAATTTTCCTTCTAGCGTAGACCTGCATAACCTTTGTGTTTCACCCTCCCTATGTATATGCGGCATGTTCACAGTTGGGGGTTTATTTATGTGGTTCACTCCCTTTCAGCTGATTTTAAATTACACATAATCAAATTGTTCACGTTTGATTGTTTCATTAAATAGCCATATGGTCTATCTATGTATCTGGAGTTATAACAGAACAGAGTTCTATCAGGGACGTGTTGTGGAGATATATGGCCCAGAAGCTTCTGGGAAAACAACCCTCGCTTTGCATGTGATCGCTGAGTCACAAAAACAAGGAGGTTAGTTTCATAATATTTTATGAACATGTAAATTCGTTGTCAGACCAATATTCTCCATATACATCAGTTTCTTATAGGCATGTCCGTGACATATTTCTGCACTATATCTATATATTGAACTCATGTATTTATCCTATTTCAGACTGTATAGGTGTTAGGATATCATTATTATGGTGAAGTGTTCTGAGATATAACATGGCTTGTATCTATTCATTTGCTTTATCTGGATTTGTTCTTTGGTTGTCTTATTAAAAATTTGTGATGTTGTCCATTAAAACCTTGTTTAATACTAGTAGTATTACATGTCAAGAATTTTCAATTGATTATATGATAGGTACTTTAATCATGACCGGGTCACTGAATGTTTATTTAACACCATATTGCTTGCTGAGCTCACAATTCTCTTGAAGATTCTATTTACTATTTATCAAACTAAAAACTAAGACGCTTTAACATTAAAAAATAATAACATGCTTAAACAAGCACCCAAGTGTCAAGGCATGTATGATTGTCTTGCTAAGGAATTTCGGAATACAATAGTGATATACGTCTTGGGAAATTATAGAGAACTTTTGACTTGATGTTAGTCTATGTCTAAGGATGTTATTCACATATTTTTTGACGTGATGTTAGTCATGTCTAATGAACTTGATTAGCTTATAAAACTAAATTTTGCTACCAACATTAGTGCCAACTAATTGAATAGAAAGTACCAATGCTATTGAACCTTAGTTGGCTAAATTTACGTTGCAATTGTAACTACAAAGTATTGAGTCTATTGACTCTTTATAGTTTAGATAAGGATGTGATTCATGTGAACCATCTAAATGAAAAAAATAAAATTTCTTAACTTGTTGTTTTTCTTAATCCTTAGGATAGCTTCAATTCTTCTGCTTTAGTGTACAAAATGAAGTTCTCCCTTTATTGATAATTTAGAAGGGGAATTATCACTTTAGGCCCCAAATTATACCCACCTTATCAAATTGTCCCGGACTATAAGAATTAATCCGTACTAATTAAACCCCAAACTTTTGGCATTGTATAAAAATTATCTTGCGTCAATTTTTCAGCCTCCGGAATTTTGACATAGCTCGTCGGATGCCACATTGAAATTTTTATTATTATTATTATTATTGATGACACAAAACTACATCGTTATGTGCTATATACTTAAAATCTATATAACACCGATACGCCACCCTGTTGCCGTATCACGTATCGGATACGTATCCGATACCGATACGCGACGGATACACCGTCGATACGTATCCTGGGCGTATCCGCGAGCTGGGCCGTATTGGGCCGGGAAACCTCAGATTCGATACGTATCCTTCGGCGTATCCGCGAGCTGGGCCGTATTGGGCCTTCATCCTCCTCTATCTGCAAAGATCTGAGGTTCTCCTCTTCGAAATCAACGTCCATCTCTGTCGAAGAACTTCGCAACTTTCAATTTACGAACTTCAATCCGATTTGGGAACAAAATTGACAGTTAATCGGATATGAAGAAGAAGAAGAAGAAGAAGAAGAAGAAGAAGGGGAGGCGCCGCTATTGCCTCAACTAGGGATTGAAGAAAATTGGAAATGGGAGAATGAATTGGGCAAGAAGTGGTCACGATGGAAAAGGAGTATATTTGGGGCTCATTTTTTGGGCCAATTTATTACTCCATTAACTTTGTCTAATTTGTAACTATAAATAAATATTTTGATCAATATTATTGGTAATATGGATAAGTATAACCAAAAAATCGATGTGGTGTAATCGACCATAAAAGAAATTGACTTTAGCTTTTAATATTTTGTAATTTTATTATTTTTATTTGTATAATAACATTAGAATATCTATTTTGTAATTTATTATGCACTATTATTATTTATTAAAAAAATAGTTAAAACGTATCCGCGTATCGGGTTGTTTGGGAAAGAGCCGTATCCGCGTATCCGTATCCTTCGGATACTGATACGCGTATCCGTATCCGTGCCGCATAGCTTAAAATGATGATGCGGCATTTTTGGGGTATAGTTTGATAGTTTGGGGTATAGTTTGAGACATTTTTTAGAGGCACTCAGTTATTTTTATTTATAAACGAAATATCTAAATTTAAATATACAAATTTTGAGATAAATTAAAGAATGAGGATTGTATAAGGCAGAATAGGTTATCTGCAAGGCAAGCTACAGAAAACAGGTACATGCATGGAAGATGAGCTTATTAATAAACAATAATTTGTGAACATATATACTACTGCAACTTTCTTTTTTTCATATTACTTTGTTTACAGTGTTCTTCTTCCAAATTTATCCTTCTAATTTCTTTGTTATATACAGGCTACTGTGTTTTCGTTGATGCTGAGCATGCTCTTGATCCAACATTAGCTGAGGCTATTGGTGTAGACACCAAAAATTTGCTTCTGTCCCAACCAGATTCTGGTGAGCAGGCTCTCAGCTTGGTGGATACCTTAATCCGGAGTGGTTCTGTTGACGTTGTCGTTGTTGATAGTGTAAGACGAATAGTTTCTGCATGTTTTGGTCATGAGCTAAGGGGATTGACAATTTGACATACTTATATTTTTATTTACAATTTCTCCTTGCAGGTAGCTGCTTTGGTCCCTAAAGGCGAACTTGATGGTGAAATGGGTGATGCACACATGGCAATGCAAGCTAGACTTATGAGTCAAGCACTTCGGAAATTGAGCCACTCACTCTCTCTTTCACAGACAATCTTAATTTTCACAAATCAGGCATTATTCTGATGCATTGAGTGATTTTTTTTCCTTTCATATTTTGCATATCTGCCCTACTTTATTGCCTAGTTAATATATGTATGTTGTGCTATTTTCTCTAAATTTTCATGGCAAAGTGAGATTATTTAGGGCTTGCTTAAAAAGGGCAAGTTCATGTAGTTAATTTTCATCCCTGATTAGTTACAATTGATATTAGGTTCGAGCAAAGCTTTCTATTACTGGATTTGGCGGTCCAACCGAAGTTACTTGTGGTGGAAATGCCCTGAAATTTTATGCTTCTGTACGCCTCAATATCAGGAGAATAGGGATGGTAAAGAGGGGAGAAGAGGTATTGATCTCTCATGTTTCTCATATACAAACTTGCCTAGTTAACTTGATCTAACAGTGTCAGTTGCGATTAATATACCTTCTTAGGTGCTTGGTTATAACTTATATAGTAGTATTACTTTTGGAAAATCTCAAATCTGAAAATATGTGGCTGGTATTTCTGTGCATGCTGAGTCTAATAAGCTTACAGCTTGCGTTTAATGACTACCAAGTGCAACACAATCTTCACTATGGTTAATGAAATGTACTCACAATACTTGGAATATGTTGGACTTGGATCAACTTTTTTGACACTGCCCATAGGTTCCAGGATTATCAAACTTCATCTTGAATGCTTTAAATCTAATTACGAAATGCATAGGACTATATATCTGTGCATTTGTACTCATGACTCTCATAATGATTTTTATAAAAACACTTGTAATCTCCCGAATTATACAGAAACACCATGTCTATTAACATATACCGATATATCTTGTAGAGAGCTGTCATGTGATATTTGTGTGTTTTTATAAAGTTGGGACTCTATGCTTGCAGTTAAATCTTGTGAAGTAGTACATTTTTCTACATCTTTGTCGAATAATGAAAAATAGTGTATGTATTTGTAGTGATTCCTTAACTGTAATGCAGACTATAGGAAGCCAAGTTGCTGTAAAGATCGTCAAGAACAAGCACGCACCTCCATTTAGAACTGCACAATTTGAGCTTGAGTTTGGGAAAGGGATTTCTCGAGAGGCCGAGCTTATAGAGTTGGGAAGCAAATATAACCTGATCACAAAAACTGGCATAGCATACTATCATATAAATGATCAGGTTATTAATGGGAAGGATGCTTTCAAGAGATACTTGTCTGAAAATGTAAGTGTGAGAGACGAACTTATGGCGAACCTAAGACAGAAGATTACAGATGGTGAACAAGACAGTGAAAAGTTGGTTGAGGACGTTCCTGCATCTGAAATGACCGATGAGGAAGCTACTGCTACTGCTGCTGCTGAGGCATAAATACTGATGGCCAAGATATACTTTGGCATAGTACTCTTCAGAGTGAAGAAATTTTGCACATTGACAGAAAATCGACGGGACAATTCATGGCCCATTCCATGTTTTTTCCGGTCTTCATTAGTATCTTGAAACTGCAGCCTTGCAAGTAAATTGCCCTTCGCATGCATTACAGGTCAGTAGAGCATGAAAATTTTGTGATCGTATTTCACCTAACTAATTTTGTGATTGTATTGTACATAAGATTTCTTTCAATGCATTCAACAATGGTGATGTGTGAGGTACCTGCCTCTGCACATTTTGTCCATTTCGATTCATTGTTTCTTTCGTTCTGGTAAAATTATTAAGGGCCATTTAAACATATTTCTTGTGTGTAGTTATCTATCATTTCGTAGCTCAGCTCTTCAAATTTGTGATTACTTAATAAAACATTACAAAGCTTGAACAGATGCATTGTATTAACTAACTTCTTTTTTTTATTGATTATTAGACTTTTTTGCTTTCTAGTATCAGAATGAAGCCGATTGTATGATTTCAGCTAAAGGATGCGTTTGAGTCATGTTGAATTCAATGGTTACTTCAAGATTTTCCCAATTTTTACGATCATAATTATCAAAATGAGGAATATATTTTTATTCGTCAACACAAGCATTTTCAATATCAGATGCATTAATAAGATGTCACTCAAGTAATCAATTTCATCATTTGCATTTTCATGATTTTGATTGTATAACTGTTCATTTGACTAATTGAAATTGTCATGTTAAATCTATACCTACCTTTTGGATAACAAGTATTCAGAGTCCATTTTTCATTTTTGTATTTTATTACCTGAGTTTGAGTCGTGAGTACTAAATTGAAAAAAATATGTTCACACTTACAAGAGCTACAAAGAAAAATGTTGAGATTAGAGTGTATAATAATGGAGCAAGAACCACCTTTCTTTCATTTAATTGTTTACCCGAATTTCTCCAAGCGGACGTTAATTACATACATCAAATTAAAGCTAATCACACACTCTCTCTCCTAAAATTATTTTACTTTTAATTTTACACAGTGATCTTAATTTAAATTATTTTTTCACAAGATATAATATTAAATTAAAAGTAATTTTATGAGCATGGTAACGATATACTAATTGAAATATGTTCACCTTGAATTTTATGATAATGATATTACAAAATTTCTCAATTTTGTTAAAATGCATTTTATTTCATTATCATGTTGTGGCCCAGATAACAAAGTATCCTATTTGAGGCTGAAAATAAAATGTAGTATGCTAATAAAAACGAAAATTTGGCATAAAGTGGCATCATCTTTTAGTACATGGTGTTGATGTGCTGTGCATTAACTCCATTGCATATACAACAAGAGGATCTTTCACTGCTTAGTGCTTGCAGGTAGATATTCTAACAGAAACAGAGAGAATACTCGTCCACAATCAAGTGTCCTAAGTTGACTTGACAAACGGTATAGTGGAAAGTGGGTAGAATAAGATAATGGAGCGAGCGTGAATCCTATTTTTATATAATTAATTTTAAAATAAAATAAGTTAAATGAGTTAGTGGAGTGTGAATCCTACTTTTATATATTAAATTTAAAATAACATATGAGTGAAATAAGTTAGTGGAACGTGAGGTCCATTACTAAAAATTATAAAAAATAAGTTAGACACTTAATTGTGGACGAACGGAAAAGAAAACTTGAGATACTTAATCGTGGATGAGGAAGTACAATTGCTCTTTCTTATTTTATTATCTTTTTACGTAACTATTTTATTTCTTGATCCCCATGACACTAGGGAAAAAGGCAAAATCAACAACCATATCTCGGCTAGTTATCCATAGTAAAACTATACAGGGCTGACATAGAAACTAATATTGACAAGGGCTATCTTTTCTAAATTTTATTTGAAAGCACATTTTTAGATAATTTAGATGATTGATAATGGATTTGCATAATAATTTACACTAAATTTTGAAAAAATATACTAAAAAATTTGATAGAAATCAGTGGGTTCCATCCTAAAACCAATTGGTGATAGGAGGAAGGGCCCATGAGACTTATATACTAGTTTCAGTTTTCTCTTGACACCGATGTGGGACAGTTATATGTTATATTTTTAGTTTCAATTGCCAACAAAATTTATAGAAGAAAAATGTTAAAAAAAATATGAGCTTCACTTGGTGCGCCCATGCTATATAGTACTCCTTCCATCCCAACTAAATTGAGTCGTATCGTATTCCTCTTTGAGATGTCCTAACTAAGTTGAGTCATTTCATTTTTTAACAAAAAAACAAAATATTCCATCACTATTACTTTATTCCACCATCTACTTTACTCTCTCTTTATATTTTCTACTTTATTCATCTCTCTTACTTTTCAACACAATTTCTTAATCTCTGTGCTCAAAAGTTTTGTTTCAACTTAGATGGAACGGAGGAAGTACTAGTAAATATGTAATTGGTGGGGACCCATCTGGTCCCTACGTGGCTTCATTATTGTCAATGACAAAAAGAAACATCTCTATTAACAAGAAAATGAGCATGTATATATTTTTTGGGATCGGTTCCTATTTTTCAATGTACTAGTTAGTACATAATTACACCAAAAGTAAAATACAATATCATTATCATTTCAACTCAATATCATTATTGATGAAAAGTTAAAAACCAATAGTATAATTTTCATTTCATCTTATCACTCCTATCATTTTGTTAGAAAATATTACTGTAGTTTATAAAAAAAAGTGTCAAGGAGAGAAAATAAAACAAGAAAGATGAGATAGGCAAAAAAAGAAAAAGAAAATGGATAGTCATCGTTGGGATAGAGAGAGTCTTTAATTAAAAATTATCATGTTGTGGCACAGAAAGAAAGTATGCTATTTTGGCACATTTTTGAGCTAAAAATGAAAAGCTACAAAAAGAAAACTAAAAATTGGCAAAAAAGTGGCGTCATCTTGTAGCACAGCGTTGTGCTGTGCTGTGCTGTGCATTAACTCCATTGCTTGCATGAACATATATAAAGAGAAAGAGAGAGAGACCTTCCTTCTAAATTTCTTCTCCTTTCAAAACCTCTTTAAGTGCTTTGCTTGTTGCTATAATGGATATCACTGCAAATCTTTCTGCAGCTACGCAGCAGAAGCTATCGTTCCCGAACAAGCATGGCGAGAAACTTGTTGGCATACTCCACGACACCGGCTCTCCATACCTTGTAATTCTCTGCCATGGTTGTCGATCCTCAAAGGTACACCGATTGCTTGAATCTTGTATCTTCATTACAACTTTCATGCTAAGTATAGTATAAACAAATATTCCATTGTGCATTTTAGTATTTAAAACCAGTTGGTTCTGTTATTTTCATTGTTTTTGCTGTGACAACTATAATTTGATTTTGTTGATTCAATTCTTATCATGACTACTTTCTTACGCAGAATGACAAAATCTTGGTGAGTATTGCTGCTGCTCTAGAAAAAGAAGGAATCAGTGCTTTTCGTTTGGATTTCTCCGGAAACGGGTATGGTTCTGAGAAAATGATATACTACTATTTAACATTATATTGTGTAGTGAAAAGAATAAACTTGTATGATTGGTTGATCATAACATAGCTATTATATTTATACATATGGCTTTAAGTCTATTGTGTTTTCTTGTTCATGTACATGCTCTCTTGATATGTTAAGTGTAAATTAGTATATGCATTGAACTTGTTATTTGCTAATCATCCACTTCTCTTTTTCATTTCTAGATTTTATGTTTTGAGTTGATTAATTTGCAGGGAAAGTGAAGGTGATCTCCAGTTGGGTAGCTACTCAAAAGAGGTTGAAGACATAAGATCTGCGGTCGAGTATTTCACTGGTTCAAAGCGCTCACCAATTGCAGTTCTTGGTCACAGTAAAGGTATGCTGAGTATTTAGATCTAAATATCTTGTAGAGCATAACGACCCTCGTAAATGTCGAAGATGACCGTGAACTTCCTCTTGTAATCCTATAGATGGATGAGAGAGTCATCTTTGACAGTCATGAGAAACGTATGATTGTGCTGAATTTCTCAATGCTAATTCTATGTTGTCCAAGTTGTTTCATCTGCCAAAATCAAACCAAGTTTATAAAGATTCTCTTAGCATTATTTGAGGATTTGTTTCCTTATTAATCTTTAATCCTAGTTTAGGACAGTATCAACCGTATGCCCCTTTTGAGGCATAATAGTCTTCTTTTGAGATTGTCTTTTCTCGTTATTTCTGTATTTCATTTGCTTAGAATATGTTATTTTTTTAATTCTCGATGATTTTTGCAGGTGGGGATGCCGTCATTCTGTATGCATGCAAGTATCACGATTTACCTGCCATGGTAAATCTTTCTAGTCCTTGTTTTCTCAAAAGCGGAATGGAGGAAGTGTTCGGTAAAGATATCGGGGACAAACTCAAGAAGGATGCATCTGTGGATGCTAAATCCAAGACAGGTTGTTTAGTCTTTCTGGTTGCTATAAATGAGCCTAAATGATGGTTAGTTTGTAAACTTTCATTCATTACAAGTGTTAAAACATGAAAGGATTGACATATTTTTATTTTGAAAGCTCTTAATCACCTTCTGCTGTGATGTTCACATAAAAGAGAACTGATTCCTAGTTTTCATTTCCATTTTGGGATTTCATTAACTATTGTAACATGTGAATTTGAATACCGTCTCGCAGAAGAAAGCGTGGCAGAGGGACTCAATACAGACATGAGCGACACTCTCGTTCCAATTGATGCGAACTGCAGGTAAGCGTGTTGCTAATTTCATGAGAGTACTATTTTACTATTCGGTGACGGTCTCTAACTTGTGAAATGTGAATCAAGGGTGCTGACAGTGCACGGGGATGCTGATGATGTTATCCCGGTTGAGAGAGCAAAAGAGTTCGCCAAGATGGTACGGAACCACCAGCTGATAATCATACCAGGAGCCAATCATGGGTACACTTCACAGCACGAAGAGATGGTCGCAGCTGTTCTGCCTTTCCTCAAGGAATACATGAGCTGCGAAGAAAGCCCCTCCAATTAGGTATGACGATATCTTGATCTTACGTGCTTAAGAAGTTGTTCTTGATTTTTTCTGCTAATCTACCTTAGATTTGGTGCTTGATATTAGGTTGATCATGTGGAGAGTGGAGTGCAGTGACCGATCCAACAGTGCAATGAACAAGTCCTGCTAATGAATAATGCACCATCCTATGTTTATGTTTGCCTGCTTCCATGAAAAGACTTGTGCAAGTTTGAACTTTCTAAATTTCAAGACAAGAGGTTTAAGATGTATGTTTGTGTTTGTTTACAAACTACTGTCAACATTTCCTAATACAAACCTCGTACTTTTCAATTTGTCTTAATATTTTTCTTGTCCAATTATGCATATTCATTGTTTTCGAGATTGGCTCGACACTTGATTACCCGAGTTTGATCTCAGCCCGTGTTTAGCTCGTGTGATACAAGAAAATATTATATTAGGCCTTGAGCTTGAGCTTGAGCTTGACTCGTCTGATGATATTCGAATAAATGGTCTCTCTCTCTCTCTCAACTTCCAAATGATCTTCTAGTCAGTAGTGATGTTTCAAGATTTTGAAAAAATAGAAAACATCATCTCATGTCATACGCATAGCCACGCATCTAATGTCATCAGTTTCTAATCACGGTATGAGAGTACTATTTTGAGACAATAATTATGGGATAACAAATTTTTTTAATCAATATAGAGCAAGGATTATAATCAATATCGAACTAATTTCTAGTGCCGAAGCAACCCTTTATTTGTAGTTTGTTTTAGTTCATTTTAGAACCTGTTAAATAACACGGAGTTCATTTTTATCCGCTTTAGTTTATTTTATACGGAGTCTAAACAATCTTAAAATGAACTCCGTGCTATCTACATAAACTCCTTGTTGGTTCGATAGTTCAGCACTAGGAATTAGTTTTGTATATATTACAACCGGCAAGGAGCAAAGTATAAAAATCACACGTCTCAAGATACTTGCATAATAGATTTAATATAGTAATCTTTTTAATGACAATACTCGCAGAATATTAAAAACGTTTCACGCAATCTTTACAACGGCAAATCAACAATACTTGCAGATATTAGGCTAAATTTCACTAGCAATAACAACTCCACAATACAATTAGCATGTGGCTCACGCAAGCTTCACACAAATAATGCTAGTGGAATATTCTAAAACAAGTGCAAGAAAACAAATATTTATGATAATACTCCCACCGTCCGCGAATATGAGTTTCATTTTTCCATTTTGGTCCGTCTACGAATAGAAATCCCGGTTCATTATTACTATAAATGATAAAGAGACCCCACATTCCACCAACTCATTCCGCTAACCGTAGCAGATCACTTACTCCAAAACACCGATCCATTTCCTACTCCACACTCACAACAAAATAAAATAATCTTATAAACATGAGCAATTTTAATAAGTGATGGTGGGTCCATTTTATTTTGTTGTGAGTGTGGAGTAGGAAATTGATTAGTGTTTTGGAGTAGGTGATCCGCTCTGTCCACTAACATATCATTTAAAACTAATACTACAAGTGAGGTCCATATTCCATTTACTTTCTTCTACCCACTTTTCTTAACATTTATTAAAACCCGTGCCAGAAGGAAATGAGACTCCTATTCACGGATGGAGGGAGTAACTGATTTGATTCCTGTGTGTCCTCGCACTAGAGTGTGTAACTGATTTTGTTTGTGTGGGAACGGAATGAACGATTACATTTTCAGCATCATTGTTTTCATTTTGTGTAACTGATTTTTGTTTGTGTGGGAATGGAATGAACGATTAAATTTTCAGCATCATTGTTTTCATTTTGTGTAACTGATTTTATTTGTGTGGGAACGGAATGAACGATTACATTTTCAGCATCATTGTTTTCATTTTGTGTAACTGATTTTGTTTGTGTGGGAATGGAATGAACGATTAAATTTTCAGCATCATTGTTTTCATTTTGTGTAACTGATTTTGTTTGTGTGGGAACAGAATGAACGATTAAATTTCCAGCATCATTGTTTTCATTTTTTTTAGTGCTTTCATACTTACGTGTATATAAATTTTGACAACTCATATTCACAGAAAAAGCAGTGGAAATTAAATTGCAATTTCCGATTAGTATTTTTTAATATTATAAGCACGGAACATAGATAGCTAGTAATTTAGTAGTACTACTTACTAGAGTATGATTTAAATTTGTGTACACATGCAAATTTTTTAAAATTGATGCATGAATATTTCGTTGTAGATTACACAAATATTTTAAAACGACTCTCTATACATAATAAAATATTTAGGTTTACATCTATTTCGAAAAGACAATTAGCACACAAATAGTTTCAAAATGACTATTCATAATAAAATATTCTGGTTTCCATAATACATCGTCTTTTCAAATGCATTAATATCAATAAAATTTGCAGGCAACATAATTTTATTTACAAAACAATATTACTAATAGTATTATTTAAAGAGGGTTATATATATATATATATATATATATATATATATATATGGATAATAGTCGGTTAAATTATGAAATTTGGTCAAATTTTGGTCAGTCGGAATATTAAATTAAGATTTTTCATTTTGTCGCCTCATTTATTCCATTCGTGAATAAATCATGTTATTTCAAAAGACGCCATTACATGCATGAATGGGAAAAGTTGAAATTTAGTGATTTAATATTTTAATTTCAAAGATTATTGAATTGATTAGGATTTGATAACTTTGATGATAGAGTCATATAGATAAGTACTAATCATGTCGTATATTTGTAGCACAACATGGTGCTGTGCTGTGCATTAACTCCATTCAGAATCTTTCAAAACTTGCTAAGTGATTGCGTCATTTCTTGAAGATATTTAATGCGAAAGAGAGTATGTTCCTTCTACAGTTTTTGGTTTTTTCCCTTTCTCTTAATCATAGTATTTCTTTGCTGATTGCGACAATGGATATGAACTGCACAATTACGCAGCAGAAGCTATTGATTCGCAACAAGCATGGCGAGAAACTCGTTGGCATATTGCACGATACTGGCTCTCCTCAGCTCGTTCTTCTCTGCCATGGTTTTCGATCCTCGAAGGTACACCAACTGCTTCAACCTTTGATTTTCATTCACTACTAATTGCAACTTTCAAGATATGTAGTAACAACAATTAATGCATTTATTCAGTTTTAGTATTTGAACCTCTAATTCTCTCATTTGCATTCACTTCTGTTGTGGAAGCTATAATTTGATTATTTGTAATACTTCAATTCATATCATAGCATGCTCACTTTCTAATGCAGAACGACGAGATCTTGGTGAGTATCGGTGCTGCTTTAGAAAAAGAAGGAATCAGTGCTTTTCGCTTGGATTTCTCCGGAATGGGTATGTATGATTCTCACAAACTGATATATTGAACAGTATTTTGTGTAGTGAAAAGGATAAATTTAATTATTGTTTGACTACAATCATTCTCCTTTCTTCTTGATACTATGTTTTAGTGTAAATTAGTAAATGCATTTGAGTTGTTATGTGATTTTGTGTTTCATTTATAGATTTCATGTTTAGAGTTGATTAATTTGCAGGGAAAGTGAAGGTACTTTCCAGTTTGGTAACTACTCAAAGGAGGTTGAAGACATAAGATCTGTGGTTGAGTACTTTGTTGGATCAAACCGCTCTCCAATTGCAATTGTTGGTCACAGTAAAGGTATGCCCAGTATTTATATCCAAATATATTCTAATGCTTACACTTTTTCCATGTTTGATAATTTGTGTCCTTGTTTATCTTTATAAGTGATTTACTTTCTAGTTTTAGAGCAACAATAGTTTCTCTTCGAAGTGCTAGGCTAGATATATATATCTAAGAAAGTAAAGAATTTAGGACGGTATCAACCCTAGACCTCTTCGGAGGATGTTCTTCATTTGAGATTAAATTCCAGATATTCTCTTCTGTTTTCCTCTGGTCTTGTATTTTTGTGTTCAAACTGCCTTTACTCCACATCATAGCTCTTCTTAGCATTACTTTTATGTCTTGTTTTTCTGCTTCGCAGGCGGGGATGGTGTCATTCTGTATGCGTCCAAATATCACGATATACCTGCCGTAGTGAATCTTTCCAATCCTATTGATCTGAGAAGAGGAATGGAGGAGCGGTTTGGTGAAGATATCTTCGACAGACTCAAGAAGGATGGATATGTGGATGTTGAATCGAAGACGGGTAATTGTTTAGGCTTTCTGGTTGCATATAAATGTCACAAGTGTAGATGCTATAAATGAGTCGAAATGACATGGTTGGCTTGTATCATCTCGTACCACGCCTGGTACAGATGAACACAGAAACGGCATGGTGTCTTCTAGCCTTCCTATTAGCAGAGTTCACATAAAACAGAGAAAACTAAATATAATCCTTTTAACAGATGATTTTGTGTACCGTCTCACTCAAGAAAGCATGATGGAGCGACTCAAATACAGACATGTGTGAAGCCTGCCTTTCAATTGATGCCAACTGTAGGTAAGCAAGCATGATGCTAAATTCATCTATATTGTAACAAAATACTGAAATGGCTCTAATTTGTGAAATGTGAATCAAGGGTGCTGACAGTGCACGGGACAGCCGATGAGGTTATCCCGGTTGGAGATGCATACGAGTTCCCCAAGGTGATACGAAACCACCAGCTGATAATCATACCGGGAGCCAATCACGGATTCTCTTCACATCAAGAAGAGATGGTCTCAGCTGTTCTGCCTTTCCTTAAGGAATGCATGAGCCGCGCCTCCACTCAGGTATGTCGATTTCTTGATCTTACGTGCTTCAAACACTGTTCTTGATTTTTATTGCTAATTTACCTTATATTTGGTGCTTGATATTAGGTTGATCATGTGGAGGGTGGAGTGAGTGCAATGACTGATTGAAAAGTGCAATGATCAAATCCTGCTAAATAATAATACACCATCCTTTGTTCTTGTGAAAACATTTGTGCAAGTTTGAACTTTATAAATTTCAAGACAAGAGGTTTAAGATGTATGTTTGTGGTTGTTTACAAACTACAACATTTCCCAATCCAAATCTCTGCTTTTCGATTTGTTGGTTTGAGTTTGATCACTTGAGGTTCTATATTGATGTTCGAGGCTTGATCGCCACTTATTTACCCGAGCTTAATCTTTGTTTGAGCTCAGCTCGTATGATACTCGATAACATTGTCTTTGAATTGAGCTCGAGCTCGACTTCTCTGATATTCGTGTATATGGTGTTCGAGCTCGAGCTTTCTAATAGCTTGTGAAAGGCTCGAAAAATATTCAAAATGTCCTCTTGATCACATTTTACTCGAACTCAATTGAAGGTTTGATCCGAGACTCATGTATGAGCTCGATTGAATGAAGGTTCGGGGACTAGCGCAATTAAAAAGCTCACGAACATGTTCGTGAACAAACGAATTTGAACATATTCGCGAGTCTAGTGATCTGAGCACCGTCAGGCTCGAGCTTGGCTCTAGTAATCTTCAAGCTCAAACTGGGCTTGTTCACTTTCAAATCAAACTTTAAAGAGCTGTTTTCAGGGGAGCCAATTCATTTACAACCTAATTAAAGAGTTAGTTAAATTTCACTTCAAATAAAGAAGAAAATCGATTTAGTGGAATTGAATATTTGAGTTTTTAGAATATTATTTATATTTTATAGTAATTTAAATAATATACGGGTATTAAATACTAGTATATTTTATTCATATTATATTATATTATATTTCACAATAAATTTTATAATTTAAAAATATATAAAATATTTTATATATTATTATATTTAGATTTTACGGTATATACCAAATTTCGGTATGCCGCGGTATATAAAAATTCATACATTTACCTTACCGAAATATTTTAGTAAGGTATCATACCGTACCGAAAATCACGGTATACCGAAAATTCGATATTTTCGGTATTTCTTCGGTACGATAAGGCCGGTATTTCGGCATTTCGGTATTTTTCCCCAGCCCTAATTCGTACACCGAAATATGTAGAAATTACACCATGAATTGACATATAGAATAATTTTGGTATTATCGAATTGTGATGAAGAAAATATATGGATTGTTTGTAACTTTTTTTTTGTTAGTATTATTTTTACAACAAAATACTTGAGAATAAATGAATTGTATAGTGATCATAACATTGTCTAATTATTAATAGTATTGCAAACACTGAATATAAATAGTGAATATTTGTCTATGATTTAATTTTCTGTATTAGAGCATACTCATATTTTGAATGTGGATATTGAAATTCTATATTCACGATTTTTCTCTGATACCAAATACACGGTCTCCATTCAACAAAGTTATTCAAGTAGTAGTATGACTTAAAATTTTAGTAACATACCTGCTGTGGTGAATCTTTCTAGTCCTGATCTTGTAAGAGGAATGGAGGACCGGTTTGGTAAAGATATCTGGAAAAGACTCACCAAGGATGGATATGTGGATGTTATATCCAAGACAGGTAATTGTTTAGTCTTTCTAGTTGCATATAAATGTCATAATTTTAGATGTTACTATTAATGAACTAAATGAAATGGTTGGTTTGTGACCTTTATATTGCTAGAGTTTAAATAATGAAAGGATTGACCTATTCGATTTTGAAAGTTTTGATCACCTTCTGTTGAGATGTAATAGACGAAAATCTTTTCAAGGATCGCATTGTAAATCATCGTTTGGTACTAATTCTGGTATAGATGAACATAGAAATTACACGGTATCTTCTGTTGGAGGTGTATATCTGCATTCGATGAACTGAAATTTAATCTTTTACAGACATGCGTGAAGCCTGCCGTTCAATTGATGCGAACTACAGGTAAGCATTATGCTAATTTATTCTTCAAATGAAGAAACAGTCTTTGGTTAATGGTGACAAAGTATAGCAATGGCTCTAACTTGTGAAATTTGAATCAAGGGTGCTGACAGTGCACGGGACAAATGATGAGGTTATCCCGGTTGGAGATGCATATGAGTTCGCCAAGATGATACGAAGCCACCAGCTGAAAATCATACAAGGGGCCAATCATGGATACACTTCACATCAAGAAGAGATGGACTCAGCTGTTCTGGCTTTCCTCAAGGAATGCATGAGCCGCACCTCCACTCAGGTATGTCGATCTCTTGATCTTACGTGCTTCAAAAGTTGTTCTTGGTTTTTTCTGCTAATCTTAACTTATATTTGGTGCTTGCTATTAGGTCTCATCATGTGGAGGGTGCAGGGATCATTCAGAAGTATTGTGATCAGTGTCTCGGTGATCACATCCAGAAAAGACTCATGCAACTTTGAACATTTTAAATTTCAAGAAAATATGATTATGATGTATGTTTGTGGTTGTTTACAAACTACTATGTTCACAACTATTTCCTAATCCAAACATCTGATTTTCTATTTGTCTTAAATATTTTCTTACCCAATGAAGCCATTTACTGTTTATTGTTTTTGACTTAACAATATTACAGTGGTGAAGTATTTTTTTTTCTTTATACGTGTATTTATCAATAACATTATGCAACCAGTTTAGTAAGAATGACGTTCATCTATTCTTGCTGACATTGACTAGTTGGATATTCGTATAAATGGCGTTCAGCTTGTGAAATACAATAAAAATTGAAAGTTTGATTGAAGGCTGGTGTACACAAGTTATATTGAAGGTTTACAAAGAAGCTCAGGATGATCATGAGGAAATTCCGCGAATGTACGTCATGGGAGATGATATCCGCCATTTGTACTCGGAAAAAAAAAACATTTCCAGTGATGGGAAAGACGCGTGAGCCTCTCGCGTGTTTGCCTTGAATAAACACGCATGCCGCTCTCGCGTCTTTGATAAACACGCATGACGCTCTCGCGTCTTTGATTAAACACGTGTGACGCTCTCGCGTGTTTGCCTTGGATAAACACGCGAGGTCGATCTCGGCCGTCGGAGCGTGGAAATCGTCGAAATCGGCAACTCGGAGGAGATTCTTCGACGGCTCCGATTGGTGGATCGCGACGCCGGGCTTCGATCGGGTGAAATGCAGCTTGGCGAGGTAGGGATCGGAGGTGAGATCGAGCCACTGCTTACAGACGGATTTGCACTGGACGAGGGATTTCGCGGGGAGGCGGGAGAGGATCTCAATGATGAGGTGCGACGGGAGGCTCGTGAGGAATCGCGGCGGTTGGAGGCGGATTTCGAGGGAGAGACGATGAATGCCATTGTTGATTGAAACACGCAAGAGGCTATCGCGTGTTTGGTTAAAACACGCGAGAGGCTCACGCGTCTTTCCTATCACTGGAAATGTTTTTTTTCCGGGTACAGATGGCGGATATCATCTCTCATGACGTACATTCGTGGAATTTAGCCGGATGATCATGTTATTAAACAAACAAATCCAAATATTGAAGGTTCGCCAGGGCAATGGAGGAGCAAGCACCATCATTCTCAAATGCGGCTTGAGCTTGGCTCGTTTACCGGCTCTGACTGAGTTATTTTGAGCCTCTTAACTCTTGTTCCTTCACTCGCAACTTAATTACAGAGTTGATTAAATTTCATTTTCAAAAGGAGAAAAATCGATCTAATTAATACATTAAGATTCCTAATTTGTTTCAAATTATTATTAGTATGTAGTACTAACATTCTTTTAATCGAATAATAATAATTGTAATTGAAAATGTTGAGCAACTGACAATTCAAGGACTGCTCTCGATTCTCATCTTTTAAACTGCGTTCAACTCTGAGATTTCGTCGCAGCTCAATACTCTGGTAAGATATACTATTTGAATCCCCAATCAAGTAGGAAAAAACCTGATTGGTTTGGTGGAATCATGGCTGTTGAATGTGATCGAATGAGAGAGAGGATTTCCTTTCTGGAGTAATTATATCTATTCTTCTTTTCTTATGTATGTAACTGGTTTTTGAGTAGTCGGAAGGTTGTTTTTCGCATATTTCTACTACTATAGCCGTTGATCTCACGATGGGGTATTTAGGTGCCCTAAATTTACAACTGATGAATTGATCGATTTTGAATTTGTTTGATCATTTTATCCTTTATATGCTCGATCGTGACTGTTCTGTTACACAAAGTAAACGCAAAAACCTTAATTTTTTCTGCTGGATGATTCATATCTATTGCAGTTTTTCAGCAGCTATGCAGCAGAAAGTAACGATACCGAACAAGCATGGTAAAAAACTTGTTGGCTTATTGCATGACACGGGATCACCACAACTAGTTGTTCTCTGCCATGGTTTTAGGTCCACAAAGGTAGACCACTTTCTTGAGCTTTTAGTGATTGAATTAATAGAATTTAAGATTTTCATACAGATCTACTTTCAAGTTTTAAGCCACATGAACAAGATTTCACCTTCCTCCTTGCATAAAGAAAAATTATGAGATTTTCTATTAGAGATAAGTTCGAGATGCAAGCTAGTGATGTAACCATTGCATGTGAATTAATATTTCATTAAATATCATGAGCTTTTTGTGTCTGCTTACATTAAACTTGCTACTGTATCATATCTATGGTGTTTCTGGAATAAATGGTGCATAAATTTGGTAAGATTTCTCTTGGTTGAGACCCCAGACATCTGAATGGATTTGGATATTTTAAGTGCAGTATGATGTTAAGATGGTTTTTGGTGGGAGATGCTTTATTATGCTTTTATTTTTGTATTTGGACTTTTAGATGTATGGGCGTAAACCTTTGGTTGGTGTATGTCTCTATTCACTGATCTCCAGTTCTTTTAACTCATTTTTCATTCAACTTGCTGGGATCTGAGGTCTAATCTCTCTCTTCCTCCTCCTCCTCCTCCTCATCTTCTCTCTCTCCCTCTCTCTCTCTCTGTCTATCTATCTTCTTCTTCTCTCTGAAAAGAAGGTTGAATTGCGACGCAGATAAACTTTCGTGGATATTTTGATTGCTGCAAGTGCCAAAAGAAGTCATATAGGATCTATATGTATGGAATGGATATTTGCTTACTCAAGTACATGATGCCTGCATTGGCCTTTTGTAACTACTAGGTCTCAATTCTTTTGAGTAAATGAACATTTCAAATCCTGATTGATTTACTTCACATTTCGATTTCTCAATTTGAAGAATCTTAACCTGTAGCAACTAGCAGAAGATTAACATCTAGCATCCAGGTCTAAGATGATTAGTTTTGATATGTCTTAACTAACGACTGACTGGACCGGTATATCCATCTCTAAGTAAAAGATACTCCTATATTGGGTGCACTGAAGACAAGAATAATCTTCTCCACTGGTTATAAGGCATACGGTGGGGTCATACTTTACTTTCAGAGGCTCATGAAATATAGTAGGGTCATGCATTAGAACCTCATGAAACATAACCCCATCCTGCATTTAGAATTTTCATACGAGTATGTGTATTAGAAGTCTGGGAAATCTCAGTGTAGCAGCTACAATCAGATCATCTTTAATAATTCAACTCAAATCATGCTTCCTTTTGTAGGAATACAAAATAATGGTCAATCTTGCTGGTGCTTTAGAAAAAGAAGGAATCAGTGCTTTTCGCTTTGATTTCTCTGGAAATGGGTATGGTTTTAGAACATGATATGTTATCAGCTATTTTATTTGTTATTTGCTAACCACTTGAATTTGATTTTTCTTTTCATTTCTGGATTTCATGTGCTTACTTGATTTGCAGGGAGAGTGAAGGTTCATTTCAGTTCGGTAACTACTTTGATGAGGTTGATGACTTGAGATCTGTGGTTGATTACTTTGCTGGGTCAAACCGCTCAACCATTGCAGTGCTTGGTCACAGTAAAGGTATACCGAGTATCTAGATCCAAATATCTTAGAATGCTTAAACGACGATCATAAAAGTTGAAGATAACCAAGAACTTCCACTCACTCAATCCTAGAGATGAGAGTGGATAAGATTCAGCTAAACCTTTTCCTCCCAAATGATATCAATTTTGGTGTAACACGTGCATCCGGTGTCTGAATTTAGTATCCAGTCACATATTCTGATCATTTTTATAATTATTTCTACCATGTAATTCATGATTATTTACTTCTGGCTATTAATGACATAAAGTTTACTCATTCATTTGATAGAAAGAGAAAGAGAGGAGGAAGAGTGTCTGTTTGCAAGTTTTATTGTGTTTTGATGTCTCCAGATACACAAAGAACAAATCTTCTACAGTGAATGTGTGAATTTTATGCTAGTAGAGTCACATTTCTCTTCCTGTGCTTGTAATTGTAATTTTAATCAAATCAAATAAAGTTAACCGCTAACTCTACCCTACAGTGGAAGCTACTAATCTCGGTAGTATCTTAGACTATCTTGAGAACCTCTGAAATAATAACACTTAATTTACCTTGAGGATAGAGTCTGTGGATAGTACTTTCTGTTGGTATGTTCTTTATGCTTTAAAGTTTAAACAACCTGGAACCACCAGAATCTTGATACCATTTTCTAGAAAGTAGATATCATTATGTAATTGAGCAATTAATTGGTTTTTGGGATGGCCTCCTGTCCTCTTTTCAATAGTCTACTAATTCTTGCTGTTTCTTCTTTTTTGAAAAAACATAAATAAAAAAAAATCTTTGTATAGTTGTGTGGGCAGTGTTGTCTTTATATCCTGTTGTAATGCCAGTTAAACTGAAATAACCATTTAGTCACTTTGTCAACCCAGTATAATAGTATTGGCTATCTAAATGTTTCATTGACTTAGATCTTCTTAATAATTTTGCTTAGATTCATATGCCATATTTTTTCATGGACTATTTTTTTCCACTTTGAAGGAGGGGATGTTGTCCTTCTGTATGCATCAAAATATCATGATGTACCTGCTGTGGTAAACCTTTCTGGTCGTTATGATCTCAAAAGAGGAATTGAGGAACGGTTTGGTAATGATTTCATGGAAAGACTCAAGAAGGACGGATACATAGATGTTAAAACCACAAAAGGTAATTGTTTGGTTTTGCTTGTCTCTGAAACAATAAGGTATTTTTTGGTTTGTTACTGAATGAACCCTAGGTCTGGGCTGGAGTTTCTATCACTCATGAGTGATCTGAAAGTTTCTTTGATGAATTTTACTTTTCTTTCAAACCTTCTTGATATCCTGAATTGAAGAATAGGTCCCTTATAAGGTGGATTGTTAGCCTCCCCTCTTCTCTTTTTTTCTAAACTTGATAGGTTTTAACTGTAATTATCATTTCACATATGCTTCTATGCAGCTTCTTTAACATCTCATTCATCAACTTCACTTGGAGATAAATGCTTCTGAAAGCTTCTTTCTGTATGATATGCATATTAATGCATTTGATGAATGTTTCCGGAAGGAAGGGTCATACAGGAACATAAATGTATCATGGTTCTTTTCTAACCTTTATATTATTAGAGTTTACTTAATGGAAAACTGGTTCTCCTTTATTATTTTAAAAGCTACTACGGTTTTATACGTATGTACATCTGCATTAGGTGAATGATCTTGAAGGAAAATGGAATGTTAAATGCACAACTTACTACCTTTATTTTTCTTTTTCATTTTGGATACTAGCGCATGCAATGTAGTTTTCAGTAAATAAAGCCTAACATTTGTTAATAGGAGAAGTTGAATACCGAGTCACTGAAGAAAGCATGAAGGAGCGACTTAATACAAACATGCATGAAGCATGCCCTTTAATTGATCCGAACTGCAGGTCAGTTTAATGTTAATTTATTCTATTTTACAATAGTTTCTTATTTTACCTTCTTTGCGGACTGTGAAAGAAAGTGCCTCCATGCTCAACTCGCAAGATTAACATCGCTCTTTCCTAAGCACTCAAATCACAAACTTAATGGCCAAATGTGCAGTAGTAATTTCTGAATACTATTCTCATTCCTTTCTCGTCGGAATTTTAAAAGTCCATTCTGGAAAGTGTGTAAAAGATGTTTCTTATGAGAACTTTTTCTCAAGAATCTTAACCCTTTGTTTTCTTTATCCTACTGTTTATTATTTTAGGCAATACATGCATGCGTGTACCAGAGACAATGGCTCCATCAGGAATCAAGCTAGATGTATTATTTTCTTCATCTAAAATAAATGTGCCCCAGCACTAGTTATAAAGATGTTAAAAATCTATAAATTTGAAGCGAGACTTGTGTATTAGAGCAAATGTACTATAGAGTCAACTTGAACAAAAGAAGAAACATGGGCATTCATAAAGTTGACATTTTGTCATGAAGGTCTTTTCTTGAAGGACTTACTTTTAGTGTGTGTGCTTGATTTCTAGTTTACCCATCAGTAATGATCAAAATATTAGCAGAAGTTACCTAACTTATGAAAATGTGTATTGTTAAGGTTGCTGACAGTCCATGGATCAGCTGATGAGATTATCCCACTGGAAGATGCGAAAGAGTTCGCCAAGATCTTGCCCAACCACGAGCTAAAAATCGTAGAAGGAGCCAATCATGGATACTCTTCACATCAAGATGAATTGGTCTCAGTTGTCTTGCCTTTCCTAAAGGAAATGTGCGCAAAGCGATGAATACATGCCTCCCAGTTAAGTTGGTCGATTTCCTCAACTTGAATATCTGTTAAACCGTTACCGATTATTATGCGAATCAACTCATCATTTGTGCTTAAAACATTGGCTTATCATTTGGAAGGTGTTTTATGATAGCTAATAAGTACTACTACACCACTATTAGGTGAGTAATGACTTCCAAAAATTCAAGTACAACTTGGAATTTGTAATTTAAAAAATGGATGAGATTGAGACGTGCGTTGTGGTTATCTTTTGAAGATAGCAGAATTCATGGTTAGCAGAGAAATGATGCATTTTCCTCTCATTTGTGAATTTATTATTGTCAAGAAAGGTTACCAAGGGTGGCGGCGGTTTAGGCCATCCACAACTTAACTTCAAATTCTTAGTTACATCTTTACTATTCACTTGCCATATTACCATCTCGCGTTTAGTGTAAACACCAACAATTCAACCAAAATTTTTTAATCACAACTCTATTTTTTAATTCATCATTATTTTACATATTTATTTGAATTGTGATTTTTAAAATTTTTAAAAAAATGCACAGCTAAAAAAGTTTAATCACAACTCTGTTTGCTTTGTAGTGTTGCACAGTTTAGAATAAATATGGCTGAATATATAGTTTAAAAAAATATATCAAGGGTGTAATTCAATTGTTGAATACAGATATTTTACTCTAATCGGTAGCTTACGGCCAACCAGAGTGTGCAAATCTCGTTTCTACTGTCGGAAAATATTGAGAAAAGAATCTCAGGTAATAAATCAAAGTAGTAATATTTTACAAATTGCAAATGTAGGTGAGGAGATTAAATCTGTGGTGGAGTAAGTATGAGTAATGGCTATACGAAGCTACGAAACTGAATGATAACTATTTACGAGAATGAATAAAAGAATGATGAAAGTTTAAATGAAAGTTTGATTCCTTAATTGATTTAATTATGAGAGTTAGTCGTTCGTAATAAATAAGCAAAGTACAATTGGATTAGTGAATGTGTATACAGAAATAAAAAGGCAAAGTTTGTTCTACCTCTATACAAGCAAAAAACTTGTTCAATGCAATCGTCAACTACAAGGCAAAGTCTGTTTGCCACATCTCTTCAATATCTCCTTTCTTTAGCCTTTTCGCATCTATGCGGCAGCCACCTTTTTCCCATCCTCAATAAAGAAAATTGCAGTCTCTGGGACCTAAAAATCCAAGAAAAAAAGTAGGAGCAATTCAATATCTAGCTGGTAGTAAAGCATAAATGCATGCCACCAGCAAATAAAGTTATCACCACTAGATAAAAAGCCATTGCTTCTAGACCATGAATTCCCAGACATGAAGATGTCCGTACAACATGTAGAACCTTCCAAAAGTCTTAAAACGACATGTCTATTCATTCAAAGACCTCTTTCAGCGCCAGAAAATGTTCTGTCGTTACATTGCATGTGAAAATAACAAGAAAATAAGGGATGTGAGATCATACATAGACAATCACCGCTGCTGCAACTCATAAGGACAAACAATCTTTCTTAATATCCGACTACGCAATCACCATCACCAATTTGAATCATTTAAAGATTATTCATATTATTAACAAAAAAAAGCAGCATCAAAGCAACAAGTGCACCACTCACTTGGGGCAGGTTTTAGCAATCTGCAACCGACCACCAAGGCTCAATCAAACAAATAACTGACTAAGTAACTAATAACAAAACTTCTAAAAAACTATTAACAAAACACATGCCACATACGATTCCATCAGGACATGTCAACCAAGTTGCAGCAATCAGAAAAACCTTTCCATTCAAATTGTATCCAAGGAGATTTCTCGATTAAAATTCATTC
>NW_024599299.1:0-22803 GCF_004379255.2 Salvia splendens | reverse complement strand
GGGTTCCGGAACTCCCGATCAAATGGGGGGAGCAGTGCGGGGTGGGGGCGACCCAAGAAGAAGGGCAAGGCGAAGAAGAAGGGCGAGTCGTCGCAGCCGGGTGTGGATAGCCAGGTCCGGAGGAGGTGGACGGACGCGGAGAACGTCGCGCTGTCCAAGGCGTGGGTGAGTGTTTGCGACGATCCTCTCGTTTCGAACAACCAGAGGATCGTCACTTGTGGGGCAAGATAGCAGCAGCCTACCAGACATTTTGCCCGGAGGGGAGGCCACGCAACGGGGAGGATTGCCGAAAGGGTGGGACCGAATCAGGGCTAACCGTCTCTCGATTTTCGGGTTTGTACGCCAACGCCCTCCGCATACAGAGCAGTGGCCAAACGGAGGAAGACTGCAGGAGGATAGCGGAGAAAGCCTTCCCCCAGCCCGGGTTGTATAAGGAGTTCACCAGCTGGAACTGCTATCTTGTGCTGAACGACTCCGAGAAGTTTCCGAGTAGGTGTCGATGCTGGCTAGCCGAAGAAGTAACGACTGAACTATACCGGTGATTTCAGCGGCAGCAGCGGTGGTTTCCACGACCTCCCCGAGACGGCCCAGGAGGTCCCGACCCCTCGTTCGTTCGCTCCTCGCCGAACTAGCCCGGTTGGGCACAAGCGGGCTCAACTGGAGGCGAGGGGGGTCGCCGGGGTTCCCAGGAGGTCCAGTCGGTATCCCCCCTAGGCCAATCCACAACGGATCTCAAATTCTTTGCGCGTCAACAAACGCGCGCTCAGATGGTCAAGACGCTGGCCGAATGGCGGGCGGCGGTAGACCTCGTGGAGAAGAGTTTGCTTCAAACATTGCTCATGAGCATGCAGGACGAGTTGGAGGCGGCACGAAAGGAGACCGGCGGGAGTAGAGGCGGCGGCGACGGAGGCAGCGACGATGGTGGCGACGGAGGCGGAGGCGAGGGTGGCGACAGTGACGTAGGAGACGACGACGAAGACGATGAGTGAATTATTGTTCTTTTTTTAAATTATTGTAATTTTTTTAAACTATTGTACTTTTTAAAATTTTAATAGTATTATTAATGTTTTCCGTATAGGTCTTGTAAATTAAATTCCGTATATTGTGTGATTGTTATTATTTCATTTTTATATAATTGTTTTAGTGATGTGGCTAGGCTATGGCTGAGCTATTTGCTTGTTTTGATGATGTGGCAGAAGGATTTTTAGTGCTGATGACGTGGCAGAAGGAGTTTGTGGCTAGGCTATGGCTGGGCTATTGTTGGGCTATTCCTATTGTGGATGGCCTGAACAAGAATATGACATCAAATCATCATGTTGTTGTAAAATTGACATGCCACAACGAATACCATCTTTATCTTAATCTTAATACTCCATTAAGAACGATCACTTATCAATCATTTTTCGCTCAGTAGATATTCAACAACAATTTATGTTGTTTCAAAGTAAGTGGAAGAAAAATCGACTAAATTTGTTACTCCATTAAGTAATTATTGATTTATGGTGCAATAATTCTTTTAACCTTATGAGATTGATTCGATCTTCATCTATCATTTATTGTGTGTAATGACCAGTATTTTTATTTTTTTTTTCTATTTTCTATTAAGGCAACAAAGACCAATTGTAAAAGTTGAAGAATTAGAAGTAGCTAAAATCAGAGGAAGGAAAGAGTTAGCTACAAAATTGATTTGGAAAAGAAGAAAATATTATCAGAAAAAATTCTAAAAATATCTTACATAGCCATAATTTCAAGTTAAGTTAATGCATTGCATTAAGTTCAAAATACTACTACACTGAATATATTAAATTAAAATATTTACTTTATTCACTCTCTTATTTTATCATATCTAATGTATTTACTTTTCTATGTTACTTATTAATTAATAAAATCTCATAGTACTTATTTAGGTGGGGGGCCCACACATCTGAGATAAGCGGTGCTTCCTAACGCCACCTCATTATCATCACGTGAAACATTTGACAATTATTGATTCAATTCTTGAATAAAAATCTTTGGTGTTATCATCACTATATTCCAATTCCGCCCCTTTATAAAATCCCCACCACTCTCCTTCAACAACCAAGGAGGAGCAGCCGCCTCCATTAACATCACTACCACCAACTGGAAACACACACAAATCGATCAATCATGCTGCTGAGGAGCGCGTCGTCCCCAATTTTGAATTCATGGCTTCCCAGCAATTCAACAACCGGATCCGGGTCCGGATCCTCGCCGGAGCCGGAATCCCTGCCACAGCTTACGAGGACACGGTCCTTCTCCATGTCCATGTCCTCCGAGGAAGGGATCGGCCGGGTCACGCCAACCCGGTTCGAGTCTGATCTCAAGGATCCGGCGAAGCGCACGCCGCGGGTGCCGAAGCTGGCGCGGGTCCAGGAGCGGAGGGAGAGGCATGAGGTCGGGCCCAGCGCCATGTCCACGGTGGGGTATCTGGAGAGTCAGAGGAAGCCGCAGTCGCTAGTGGTTGGCGGCGGCGTTGGGGGATGCGGCGGCGGGGGAGTGTGCGGCGGAGGTAGGGGTTCGGATGAGGGGTCGGGTCCCGGCCGGGAGAGCACAGACGTTTACTATGAGATGATGATTCAAGCTAATCCTGGCAATGCTCTTCTCCTCGCCAATTATGCTCGATTTCTTAAGGAGGTAGTTTTCTTCTGCGAATTAATCTCGGATTAGGTTTTGGGTGGAAAATTGGGGCATGATTTTATACCTTATGCCTTCAATTTTGTGGTAGGAGCCTTTGTGTGTTTGAGTTATTTATGGTTTGAAGAACTATACTGTTTATCCTTTTTGTGTGAATTTGTGTTTGGAGGGTTGAGATTTGAATTTGGAATTGTTTGATGTGTGTGTGTAGGTTAGGGGAGATTTGGTGAAGGCAGAGGAGTATTGTGGAAGGGCGATTTTGGCTAATCCGAGTGATGGTAATGTGCTATCGCTCTACGCGGATTTAATATGGCAGACGCAAAGAGACGCTGTTCGAGCCGAGGCCTATTTTGATCAAGCTGTCAAAACTGACCCCAATGATTGGTGAGGATATGATTCTTACCTTCTTGCTTGTTTAATTGTGTTGGTTGTTTGCTTAGATAGTAACAATGGTCTGAGCTATGAATACTTTGCAATGAATGAATCTGAGGATATGATTCTTGCTTTCTTGGTTCTTTATTATCTTTGAAGAAAAAGATTATTATAATTGTGTTGGCCTTTTTTGTTTGCTTAGTTAGTTTCTGAGCTATGTATACTTTGCAGTGAATGAATCTCCATGAGAATTATGTGATACAGAGCAAAAAGGATATGATTCTTGCCGTTTTGGTCCTTTTATTATCTCTGAGGGAAAAGTTTGTTATGATTGAGTTGGCCATTTTGTTTGGCTTGTTAGTTTAGACAGTGGTTTGATTCTATGAATACTTTGCAATGAATGAATCTCCATGAGAATTATGTGATACAGAGCAACTAGGATATAATGTTTTGTTCCATATTTATGTGTAGTGACTTAACTATCTCCACTTCATTGCTAATTTATGCATTATTCTGAGCACATGCTATTTTGATTTGTTTGACAAACCTGTCAATGTGTTCTCACACTATGAACAATTAAAAAGGTTAACTAATCCTGTGATAAACTTAAAACTTGTGCAGCTTTTGGCTAATTGGGAAACATAAGTGATTTCATGAGTTTTTCCTTGGTTGAAACTTTATTTCATGGTGCAGCTATGTTCTCGCTTCATATGCTCGATTCTTATGGGATGCTGAGGATGACGAAGAGGAAGAAGAAGAGGAGGAGGAAGCAGTAAACGATATGTACGAGAAAAGAAGCAATCTTCCGTCCAACTTCTTACAAGAGGGAGCTTACTGGCCTCCTATCACAGCAGCTTCTTAGTAATATAGCGACACAACATCGAAATATAGTAGTCATCAAGTGCCAAGGAGAAAATTGTGTAACATTCTTGAATCTTGATGAAATTTTGCTTCTTGGTATGTTTTCTTGCTCTGTTGTACTGTACATATTAAAGAATAGCAAGATTCTGACTGTAACATCTCTCTGTATGAACAATGTTCAGGTATCCATGTTTCTAATATAAGTGGTTTAGCTCCCTTTAATTTCATTTGGATGATGACTTAGAATATGATGAATTTTCTTGTTTTTTTGGATTTTAGCCTTGTTTTTCTTCTTTGCAAGTAGCTGATGAGGGTCCCCTTGGAAAATCTTGAGTTGTTGCAGCAAAAAAATTATCAGCCACACTTAATGATATGCCATATCTTTTCCCTGTTTGTGGATTTAGTTTTCTTTAAAATTCAAAATTAGATCTAGGGAATTTTGGTTATTGGTTTTTGAATAAGTCTATCGTAAATATTTTGTAAACACATGTCATCCATGAAAGTTCTGCATGATATTTCTTGTATAATTTGATCTATGGCAAATATAAAAGGGTATTTAGTAATTTACACAAATATGTACGTATAATCATAATCATTTAACTGTAAACTAAAACAAAATTTATATGATGAAAAGTGAAAAGTAATTAAAATTTTGAATTAGATATGTAAACACTGTTTTGCATTCTTAGGGGGAAATTAGCGAAAGCAAAAAATATGTAAATTTAAAAAGAAAATTCGAAAATGGGAGAAAAAAGAAACGCCGTTGCCGGGGATCGAACCCGGGTCACCCGCGTGACAGGCGGGAGAATACTTACCACTATACTACAACGACTTGTTGTTTAAGTATCATGCAATAATATTATTTATTTTCTCATTCATTTTTGAAAAAAAATATCATTTTTAGTAATTTGACAATAGTTATAATAACGTATTTTGCTTTAAGATTTTCAGATATATATTACTACATATTTTCCGTTATAACTTCATTTTCATCATCGAAATAATTAGGATACTAGTAATTTATCCGAGTTAGGAAAGTGGGATGGAATTCTAATGATTAATGATAATTAGTTTGGATTATTTTGAAATTGTGAATGACGAGGGTCATGGCCCATTAGATAGACTTGGCAATGTGCTGGAATGGACTAAATGTTTCTATTGCAAAAATATTAAAGATATTTGGGCCTTTGGAATGTCTATGGTTCGCAGCATTTAGATATACTTATGTTCATACATGAAATATGTTGGGATTTACTCACACACAAGGCTTTCACACACTCAAGAAGATCACACACACACTCACTGTTGTATGAGATCACACAATGCAGAAACACACACACTCACACTTTGAGTATTGAAGATGATAATCTTGGAGAGAAACTGGAAAACTCTTTATTGATTAAACTCTACTCTAAACTACATACACGGTGAGCTATTTAAAGCTCTACAATCAAGTAGCACTGCTACTAACTAACTACAAGAAGAATCAAGAAAGCAAGAAGAATAACCGCTACATCTCAGCTAACTAACTGCTGTTCCAACGGCTAGTTCGGCTAGGTTGCTTCTTCCTTCTCGGTTCAAGACCGAACTCCTTCTCGGTTCAAGACCGAACTCCTTCCTCGGCTTACAACCGAACTCTTCCTTCTCGGCTCACAACCGAACTCTTCCTTCTCGGCTAGTTCCAGCTCAAAGCCGAGCTTCCTTCTTCTGCCTTCTTCTTCTCGGCTAGTTCCAGGCTAGTTCCAGCTCGGTAAGCCGAGCTTACCGAACTCTGCCTTTTTCTTCCAACTGAAATGAGCACTCCATTATTACAATTCTCCACCTGAGGGCTCATCTCAGTTCTTGCACAAACATTGATCAATTTCTTGCAATGATCAAACTTGTCTCTACCTAGAGACTTTGTTAGCATGTCAGCCGGATTGTGCAAGGTGTTAATCTTAATCACCTTCACTCTCCCCTTCTCGATCTCCATCTCGAATAAAAATGGAACTTTATGTCTATGTGCTTGCTCCTTTCATGAAAAACCCGGATGTTTAGCCAAGCACATAGCTGAGCTGCTGTCACAATGAATCACCATTGTCTTTTGATCAAAGCCAAAGTCAGAAATCACTCCCTGAATCCAAAAGCTCTCCTGTTACAGCTGCAGTGAGAGCTATATACTCTGATTCTGTTGTTGAGAGAGCAACAACACTTTTGCAACCCTGACTTCCAGCTGATTACAGTTCCAAACATGGTTGAAAAGATAACCTGTTTGGGACTTCCTGTTGTCCAGGTTTGCAGCATAGTCTGCATCACAATAGCCCTGCACAACCTCCTCAGATTCACCTTCCCAGCCATTGAAGACAATCCCCCAGTCCTTAGTTGACTTCATGTACCTCAATATCCACTTAAGAGCATTCCAATGCTCCTTCCCCGGGTTGCCATGTATCTGCTAGTCACTGAGATAGCATGTGCCAGATCTGGTCTTGTACAAATCATAGTATACATAACACTTCCAACCACACTAGCATAAGGGATAGCCTCCATCTCATCAGCCTCTTGCTTAGTTTTAGGGGCCTGCTCCTTTGAAAGCTTAAAACTCTGGGACAGAGGAGTTGATGCAGCTTTTGCATTTTCCATTTTGAATCTCTGCAAAACTTTCTCAATATAGTCAGTTTGCAGCATCCACAGCTTCTTGCAGCCTCTATCTCTCTGAATATGTATGCCTAGGATCTTCCTTGACTCTCCTAGATCCTTCATTTCAAAGCTTGACTTCAGATCTTGTTTAACTTTCTGAATTTCTGTCATAGAAGGCCCTGCAAGTAGCATATCATCCACATAGAGTAATAGGTAGGCAATGGGAGTCTTGCCTGCCTTCTTGATGTAATGCAATCATCATATTCTGACTTGGAGAAGCCAATCTTCTTCATCTGTGCATCAAACTTCTTATTCCACTGTCTAGGACTTTGCTTAAGTCCATAAAGACTTTTCTGTAACAGGCACACCTTTGCCTTCTTCTCCAATCTTCACATAGCCCTCTGGGCTGTTCCATGAAGATAGTTTCCTCTAGATCTCCATTTAGGAAGGCTGTCTTCACATCAAGCTGTTGTAGGCTCCCAGTCAAGCTGATTCACCACAGCCAATAGGATCCTAATTGAAGTGTGCTTCACAACAGGTGCAAACACTTCATTGAAATCGATTCCCTCCTGCTGTGTAAAGCCTCTAGCCACCAGCCTTGCCTTGAACCTGACTCTATCCTTATCAGTGGTCTCAATCTTTCTTTAAACAACCACTTACAGCTTACCAGCCTCCTTTCCTTACCATCTGTACTCAGCTTGGATTTGTCCACCAAAATCCATGTTTTGTTCTTGAGTAAAGACTCTATTTCCTCATTCATGGCTTCAATCCATCTTTCTCTATCTTTACTCTGCATAGCTTCTTTATATGTGAGTGGATCTGCGCCATCAATACTTTCAGCTGCACACAGAGCATAATACACAACATCAGAGAACCTTGTTGGTGCCTTGTTCTCTTCTAACTCTGTCCCTTGCAAGCTGATAGTCTCTGATAGAGTCTGATATAGACTCACCAGCCTGGTTGCCCTGAGTTGGAGCCTCTTCTTTATCTGAATCAGACTCACTCCCTGAGTCAATAACTCCACCTGCTCCTAGGCCAACCCCCACAGGCTCCACCTTGAAGAAATCACCCTCATCTTCATTGGAGTCCAGCTTATCTTTCAGGAATGGCATCTGATCCTCCAAGAACACCACATCCTACTCACCAAGACCTTCTGCTTACCGGCTCAATACACCAGAGCCTATACCCCTTAACACCCCTCTGATACCCCAACATAATACATTTCAGAGCCCTAGCTTCAAGCTTGCTTTGCCTAGCATGAGCATAGGCCACACACCCAAACACCTTGTACTTTGAGTAGTCACTATGAGCTCCATACCACATGTAATCAGGAGTTTCAGATTTCAGGGCAGTAAGATGGGCATTTATTGGTGAGATAGGCTGCTGTATACACAGCCTCACCCCAGAATCTGCTGCTCAAACCAGAACCAAGAAGTAGGCACCTCACCCTCTCTAGGATTGTCCTATTCATCCTCTCCACAACACCATTTTGCTGAGGATTACCAGGAACAGTCTATGGCCTCTTCATACCCTTCTCTTTACAAAACAGATCAAACTCAGCAGACAAGAACTCTAGGCCATTGTCTGTTCTTAAGCATTTAACACTTCTACCCTTCTCTAGCTCAACCTCCTTACACCATATCTTGAACTTGTGAGTGTTTCAGATGTTTCTTTAAGAATATATACCCACAACTTCCTTGTATAGTCATCAATGATAGCTAGATAATACTTTCCTCCACCAATTGAACACACCGGTGAAGGCCCCAAAGATCACTATGTATGTAGTCTAAAGGGGCTGTAGAAGAGTGAATACCTGTAGGATAGGGTGCCTTCTTAGCCTTTCCAAGTATACACTGCTCACAGGGGTTCATCTTGTTGAAATCTCCAGAGATCAGACCCTTCTTGATGAGTTCTTTCAAGCTTCCTTCAGCTGGGTGGCCCAATCTCTTGTGCCATAGCATTATGGAATCATCTGACACTGCATTGCTTTCTCCATCAACAGCCTTAGCCTTCAGATAATAGAGAATATGCTCTCTGTCAGCCTCCATCATCACTGCATCTCCAGATTTAACAAACAATTTTCCTTGACTCATCAATATGGTGAACCCTTTCTGCTCCAGCATTCCCAATGAGATGAGGTTCCTCTTCACTTCTGGAATATACCTCACCCCAGTTAGGATCTTTATAGAGGCCATCTTGTAGGCTTAGCTTTACCTTCCCTATTCCTCTGATCTGACAAATATGATTGTTTCCAAGAACAACCGTACCCGATGCTTCTTGAAGATCATGAAACCAGCTTCTATTGGGGCACATATGGAAGCTGCACCCCGAGTCCATTATCCACCTGTGACTGACCCCACTGTCACTAATATTCATAAGTTGAGCCGGGGGATCAGCACTCTCCACACAATCAGATTGGTTGTGTCCCTCAGAGGCTATCTTTCTCTTCCATGCATGACAATCTTTCTTCAAATGTCCAGGTTTCTTGCACCAATAGCAAGCTCTGGTTTCCTTCTGAGCATCAGAACTTGAGGGTTTAGAGCCCTCAAACTTCTTCTTGAAGTTCTGCTTCTTGAACTTCTTCACATTCAAGGGCCTCTGCAGCTTGAACATTGGAGCTTGCAGAGCCTCTGTTGGCTGTCTTCCTGGAGTTCTCTTTGGCCATCAAGGCTGAATAGACTTCTGCATAGGTGATAGGTTTATCTCTTCCATAGATAATTGCATCACTTAGCTGGTCATACGAGCTAGGCAAGGCATTCAATGTGAGAATGGCCTTATCCTCATCTGAAATCTTGACATCAACAGATCCCAGGTCATCAATGATCTTGTTGAACTCCTCTAGCTGCTCAATGATGGACCTATCTCCAGAAAAACTATAGGCATACAGCCTCTCTTGAGATACAGCCGGTTAGCCAAGGATTTGGCCAAGTAAACTTCATCTAACTTGTCCAAGATCTCCACCGCAGTCTTGGCTTCTTGAACTTCCCTCAAGACCTTATCTCCAAGGCACAGAATCACTGCAGAATGTGCCTTGAGCTGCATCTCCTCCATCTTTGCCTGAGCTTTGTCATCAAGCACTGGAGCCTTTCCTTTCTCCTCTGGTTTTGCAAGAACTGCGGCCAAGCCTTGTTGAATCAAAACCGCCTTCATCTTCATCTTCCACAGGCTATAATCATTCTTGCCTGTGAATTTTTCTGCATCAAGCCTTGCTGCCATCTCTGAAACCGTTTGATCCTCTGCAAATCAGCTTCAATATCCCTTCCCACAGACGGCGCCACTTGTTGGGATTTACTCACACACAAGGCTTTCACACACTCAAGAAGATCACACACACACTCACTGTTGTATGAGATCACACAATGCAGAAACACACACACTCACACTTTGAGTATTGAAGATGATAATCTTGGAGAGAAACTGGAAAACTCTTTATTGATTAAACTCTACTCTAAACTACATACACGGTGAGCTATTTAAAGCTCTACAATCAAGTAGCAACTGCTACTAACTAACTACAAGAAGAATCAAGAAAGCAAGAAGAATAACCGCTACATCTCAGCTAAACTAACTGCTGTTCCAACGGCTAGTTCGGCTAGGTTGCTTCTTCCTTCTCGGTTCAAGACCGAACTCCTTCCTCGGCTCAAGACCGAACTCCTTCCTCGGCTCACAACCGAACTCTTCCTTCTCGGCTCACAACCGAACTCTTCCTTCTCGGCTCACAACCGAACTCTTCCTTCTCGGCTAGTTCCAGCTCAAAGCCGAGCTTCCTTCTTCTGCCTTCTTCTTCTCGGCTAGTTCCAGCTCGGTAAGCCGAGCTTACCGAACTCTGCCTTTTTCTTCCAACTGAAATGAGCACTCCATTATTACAAAATAATATCTAATTATCAGTATTTGTAAGAAGCAATGACTGATCAAAAACAAAATTCATGAGGTTGGATAGAGTGAAAAGGTTCTTCTTGTTGAGTCGAAAGACAAAGATGGTGTGGCAGTCATGCTGTCAATGAATGACGGTCGAAGAACGGAAGTGATCCATAATTTCAAATGGTTAAGGCAAAGTTGTCGCACCATGGTCTCGGTGGCAGCTCTAAAGGCTGAATACAATGTACTCCATTTCTCTAGCCCCATGGCCGACGGTAGAGTCAATCTTAACCACGTTCTCATCATTAATTAGAAGCGAAACCTAAAATATTGCACGTACCATAGAATTTAAGTATTTATCGCAGATAAAGAAGGAAATGAAGGAAATGTTGTATGTTGAATTCAAAATTTAAGTCTATCAATGTAATGCGAATTGTGCTTGACTAATGAATTATATGACGCTGAGCTGTAATGTATGATATTACTTACTTACATTCTGGTAAGATTGGATATATATATATATATATATATATATATATATATATATATATATATATATATATATATAGGGAGATGATCAAAATAAGTATGTGTTTAAATCCAGAAATGCAGCCAAATCTCAGCCATAGGATTAGATGATCTAATGGTCAATAATTAACACAAAACACGGAAGGTCATAATTAAGCAGTTTATGTCATATTATAAGATTTGAGTTTAATGTCATGTTAAGATCATTTTAGGTCATACTTCGTTAGTATGACCTAAAATAAACTAACTATGACCTAAAAATGTGCTTGGCATGACACTGTTTTGTGTTTCTGTATTTAAATTTGGTTTTGCATAGATCAAAACCCTATATATATATATATATATATATATATAGTCTCATTATTCACAAATCCACTCTTAAAGACCAAACTAGAGACCAAATTTAAGCCCTTAGATCTAATTTTAATGGCTGAGATTAGATCATGCTTTATTAATTTTACTCCTTCATTAGGTAGATAATTTACTTCAATCAAGGGGTATTTTGGTCAAAATCAATTTAGGGTAAAAATCCATTTATGGTAAAAATTTCGCACGCCTCTTTGCCTTCAAAAATTTCGCACACCACTTTAGTCTTCAAAATTTCGCGCACCTCTTTCTCCTTCAAAATTTCGCACCTCTTTCGCCTTCAATTCACCGCGTTTCTCTTTTGCTTCATTCAATCACGCGGTTTCTCTTCATTGGTCATTTCTCCCTCTATCTTCTTCTTCTTCTTCTTCAAATTGACGGATTCCACAGTTTCTCTTCTGCAAATCGACGAGATAATCGTCGACCAGGAGTAAAATCGACGACATTTCCAGGAAGTCGATTAATCGTCGATTAGTCAACAATCAAACATTCGAAATGGTTGACACAAGGAAGTCGTCGACCAACAGTGGACGCCAGTTACGTTCTGGCAGAACATCCGGCGAAGGTAATACACCTTGAACCTTTCCAGAGTTCTTATTCTTAATTTACTTCATCTAATTCTTAAATTGTTTCTGATTTTAGTGAAAGCGGATCTCAAATATTATCGAAAGAAGACAGCAGTTATTGGAAGCAAAATTGATGAGGAAGAAGGTATAAAAAACTATTTGTTATGAAGTAGTAATTTGATAAAAACTATTTGTTATGAAGTAGTAATCTGATGAGGAAGAAGGTATAAATGCTCTGTTTAAACAGTAGGGTTTATGAATGAAATGAAGTAATAAAACATTATACTGAAGTAACAGACTCTAAAAATGAATTAATAACACTTAATAATGAAGTAACATAGTATTCCAAGTGAACTATCTATAATTGTTTCTGATTTTAGTGAAAGCAGAACTATTTGAAGAACATCTAATTCTTAAATTTGTTTCTGATTTTAGTGAAAGCAACACTCAATATTATCGAAAGAAGACATCAGTTATTGGAAGAAAATTGATGAGGAAGAAGGTATAAAAACTATTTGTTATGAACTAGTAATTTGATAAAAACTATTTGTTATGAAGTAGTAATCTGATGAGGAAGAAGTATAAAAACTGTTTGGTATAAAAACTCACATATTATCGAAAGAAGACTGCAGTTACTGTATTGATTTTTATGAAGTAAGGTTTAATATCTGTTTGAAGTATTGATATTTAATGAAGTTAATCATGTATTTAAAGCAAGATAAATAGTATTCCAAGTAAACTATCTATAATTGTGGATGATAGCTTGTATATTAATTCCGTGTTTGTTATGTATAGGTAAAACTTCCCAAAAGAATAAGCAAGTATTTCTTCTCAAATCCACTCACACAGAAGGTAAAAATGAATTTTAAAGCATAGATGCATCAAATATTGAATTCATATGATTAAGTTACTGCATATTAACTGATATACTATTTGATTATGTGATATACTATTGTTGTGTTGTTTGCATATTCAAATGAACTACATATTATGTTTGATGAAGTAGTAAATTTGTAAGATGAAGTAATAAAACGTTATAATGAAGTAACACACTCTGAATATGAACTCCTATAAATATGTTGTATGGGTTTAGTGTTTTAGGATTAAACTTAACTGCTGCGCTGTTTGCACATTTAAAATGAACTACATATTCTATTACATGAAGTAGTAAATTGTTAAGATAAAGTAATAAGTTATGATATTTAAGTAATATAAATTTGTAAAATGAAGTAATGAAACATCATAAGGAAGTACATACTCTAATTATGAGCTACCTATTTAGGGTATTAGGATTGAACTTGACTTCTGTGTTGTTTGCATATACAAAAGAACTACATATTCTTTTCAATGAAGTAGTAAATTAATAGGATGAAGTAATAATTATGATCATGAAGTAATATAAATGCTCTGTTTAAACAGTAGGGTTTATGAATTGATATGAGTAATAAAACATTATACTGAAGTAACAGACTCTAAAAATGAAGCAATGACACTTAATAATGAAGTAACATAGTATTCCAAGTGAACTATCTATTAATTGTGGATGATATGTTGCATATTAATCCTGTGTTTGTTATGAATAGGTAACACTTCCCAAAAGAAGAATGCAAGTATTTCTTCTGAAAATCCCTCACACAGAAGGTAAAAAATGAATTTAAAGCATAGATGCATGAAATATTGAATTCATATGATTAAGTTAACTGCATATTAACTGAATATACTATTTAATTATGTGATATATTATTGTTGTGTTGTTTGCATATTCAAATGAACTAACATTATTATGTTTGATGAAGTAGTAAATTGATAAGATGAAGTAATAAAACGTTATAATGAAGTAACAGACTCTAAATATGAACTATCTATTTACTGTATTATATGGGTTTAGGGTTTTGGATTGAACTTAACTGCTGCGCTTGTTTACACATTTAAATGAACTACATATTCTATTACATGAAGTAGTAAATTGTTAAGATGAAGTGATAAGTTATGATATTGAAGTAATAGAAATTTGTAAAATGCAGTAATGAAACATCATAACGAAGTAACAGACTCTAATTATGAATGTTGTGTGGGTTTAGGGTATTAGGATTGAACTTGACTTCTGTGTTGTTTGCACTACATATTCTTTTCAATGAAGTAGTAAATTAATAGGATGAAGTAATAAATTATGATCATGAAGTAATATAAATGCTCTGTTTAAACAGTAGGGTTTTATGAATTGATATGAAGTAATAAAACATTATACTGAAGTAACATACTCTAAAAATGAAGTAATAACATTATTCAGTTATTTTGTTCTAAATATTGATGATGATAACAGAATGTAGTCAATTAGTATTAATTGTATTTTTTGTTGTGATGATTGATGTTGATGCAGCCGACAAGAAATTGGAGGGCTATGAAGAAAACCATTACCCCAATTAATGAACTGCAAGGTTAAATTCCAAAACTGCCATTATTGTTTGATTTAATACAACATGTCATTTCATTCATTGACTAAAATAGTCGTCCTTTTTCAGAATGATAAATCTGAAGCAAAAATCTGGTGGTGATTTTGGTAATGATGAAAGAAGGACAAAATATAAGCATGATAAGCAGCAACACACAGCGAACAAAGGTTTGTTTTAAAATAAATATTAGTTGCAATGACCTAAATAAGTTAACTGATGAACTAAATAAACTTATGAAGTGGTAAATTGATAAAATGAAGTAATAATATAATAATGAAGTAACATACTCTAATTATGAACTACCTATTTACTGTGGTTTATGGGTTTAGGGTTTTAGGATTGAACTTGACTGCTGTGTGTTGTTTGCACATACAAATGAACTACATATCCTTTTTAATGAAGTATTAAATTGATAAGATGAAGTAATGGAATAACATGTTTTCATATAACCTAGTTGCTGTGCTTAGACCTTGCCCGTTGTCTAATTTGTAATGTGTTGTATGTTTATATAGCCAAAGGCTTGTCTATATCGATATTGGATGCAGCTCTGGAAGGTAAAACGTGAATTCTAAGCTTTTTGTGTTCTAAAATATTGATGATGATAACAGAATTAGTTACACGTAGTATTAATTGTATTTTTTGTTGATGATGATGATGATGATGCAGCCAACAACAAATTGAAACGCTATGCAAAAAAAAAACCATTACCCCCAATTAATGAGCTGCAAGGTTAAATTTTAAAACTGTCCATTATGGTTTGATTTTAATACAACTTGTCATTTCATTCGTTGATTAATATAGTCCTCTTTTTTTTTCAGAAATGATGACTTTGAATCAAACAACTGGGGGTATGATGAACAGTCAGGCAAAAAAGAGAATGAGGGAAACGAATGTTCTTTAACCCTAGTGGGGTACAAGGGATGATGCTAGAAAAGAACATGGGAAAGCTAAAAAGTTTGCTCGTAAATAATGCTAAAAGGTGATGCCAGTAGACCTTCTGCCCAGAGAGTCTCTGTCTTAAGAGAGGGACCAAGGAAATTTGTTGAAGCGATTGAATCGCTTAATGTTGATCAGAGAGATGCTGTGGAGAATATGGGTTTTGGCAGCCTTTTGCATTTCAAGTTAAACTATATCCCAGCGAAGCTCGCATTTGAGATTCTTGATCATTTTGATCAAGATACATGCGGTGTAGTATACCAACGTGGTATACTACACATTGGGCATGATGATGTTCGGGCAACATTGGGGTTGCCAAATGGTAGTGTGAGGTTAGAGGATAATGGACATCAAAGGAAAAACAAATTCATAAACGAGCTTGCTGAGTCTGTTGGTCGTAAGAGGTCTAACATGGGTGCACAAATCCTTACAGATATGATGTTAAGTGATATCTGTGGAGGGGAGAAGTTCAGGAAGATATTCCTGATCTTGGTTGACACAATTTTGATCAATCCTTCGGGGGACGGGTACTTGCACACACAGATAGAAGATGTCATCCATGACATTGATAATGTCAGAGAATATAATTGGTGTGGGTATGTGATTGACTGCCTACTCGATGCCCATAAGACTTGGGCTCGAAACAAGGACAAACCATTCACTGGCCCAATTTCATTTCTGGTGGTAAGTTTTAAATTCAGTAATTTATTAACCTTGAATAAATATATTTTAAATATGAACTTTACTAATGCTAGCTTTCATTTTGTAGCCATGCTATGTGGATAGGATTGTGCTTCGATCGAGGCCTGTTACCCAAACATTCCCAACCATAAAAGGCTGGACAAGCACGTTAATCCGTGAAATTGGAGCTTGAGTCTGGGCCATTTGGAAGAGGCATTGAGAAGCCCATCTTTGATCCTAAAAGAAACTACAAGTCTAAAGAATCTGCCAAGGAGAATACTGTGTCCTCCTCTAGGGCAAAGACCAAAGATATCTCTCTGACAGCCCAACGTAGAAGTACTGTTGTCAACCTTATGGGAAAGGCTGCTGATGTCCTAGGGGAGCTGATGAAGGAGCTCGAAGATGGGGCAGAGGATCTAAAGAATGATGGCTGCTCTAAAGTTGCAGCTAAATGCTCAATGAAGATGATGGGGTTACATGAGATGGAGCCAGAAGAAGAGGCAAATGATGTCCAATCAATGTCTCAAGCAATGGAACAAGATGATCTCGACAATCCAGAGTTCATTGCTGCTGTAGAAAAGGTGATGAGGGTAGTAGAACAAAGGAAGAAATGGCAAACAGAAGGGCCTTCCTTTGATCTTGGATTTGAGTTTCATGAAAGAAACGTAAGTTGACGATGGGCTGCATCGTGATGTTGGGGTTGGAGTGATTTGTTATTGGTTTGTAATTTATAAAACACATTAGTTGTTTTTGTTGTATTTGGGATGTTCTAAACTTTTTTGTTGTATTATATGGTTTTTGTAACCAACTGACATTCTCCATTTTGTGTTTTTAAAATGAAGATTACTTGTTCATTGGGTTTTGTTTGTGTTGTTGTTTATTATATACAGGTTGATACTACACCGACAAGGGATATAGATCCCGGAAAACTACATCTTTGATGCTGTGCAGTTCATGCCTGTCCAAGATTTGGACAAGGTAAGAAACTGTATTTGCCTCTTATTAATTCTGGATGAAGTAATATGTAGTTGTGATGTAGTAAATGTCTCACTGAATCAACCATATGATTATATAACACTACTAGCAGGATATTCCACCATCAATCACCAATGTTAATGCTGGACTTATGGGAAACTTAGAAGTTAATCTAGTGGCAGAGGTAATATGACAATACCTAGAAGTATACCTCCTATATCATGAAGTAATTTGTCCTTGAAATGAATCATCTTTTGAATGTATGAATTGCCACTACCAGGATTTCAATCCATCGTGTGTATTTCAAAATGGAGCAAATATGAGATCGCATACCGATAATGAGCCAAACAATGAAGGAGCAAAGGTATAAATTTGTTTTGGATGATGTAATACATAGTTGTGATGAAGTAAATGTCTCACTGAATGAACCATATGATTATATAACATTACTGACAGGATATTCCACCATCAATCATTAATGTTGATGCTGGAATTATGGGAAACTTAGAAGTTAATCTAGTGGCAGAGGTAATATGACAATAGCTTGAAGTATACCTCCCATATCATGAAGTAATATTTAATTATAATGAAGTAATCGTCTATCTGAATGAACTATCTGTTTATATAATACTATGGGCAGGAAAATAATATACCAATGGAAGATGTTACTCAATCATCAAACTTCAGTGTTGATGCTGTACTTAGGGGAAACTTAGAAGTTAATTTTGTGGCAGAGGTAATATGACAATAGCTAGAAGTTTGCATTCTTTATGATGAAGTAAATTTTCCTTGAAATGAATCAGTTTTTGAATGGATGTATTGCCACTACCAGGATTTTAATACGCCGTGTGTAGTTCAACATGGAACAAATGTGACATGGCATACAGATAATCGGACAAAGGATGATGGAGTAAAGGTTAGATCTAAATTCTACAAACAAAATTCTTCATCCTCCAACAACACACAACATACAACCATGTGACATAATTCCTTTTCTTTTTCAATCCATGTTTACAAGTGTCAACCCAGCATGCTATGCATAATTATTCATTCTGGATGAACTAATATTTAATTGTAGTGAAGTAATCGTCTGTCCGAATGAACTATATGATTATATTATACTTATATCTATATTTTGTTGAACAGAATGCTAATGTGGTTGCTGAAATACAGTCAGTTATTGATGCTTACAAGGAAATAGACATGGATGATGATGATTTCATGGATAATGGTCCAGTGTGTAAGCCGGTAGGGACTGAGGTCATTGTTTACAATGCTAACAAGGTAATCCTGTGCAAATTAAGAATCTGATAATAATATGTAATCTACTTCTTGTTGGTTATATAAAAGTGATTTATTTATTGCAAACAATAGATCAAAACTTTGAAGGGGCGAATGGAGGTACGTACTAGAACAGAGAAAACTGTTTCGCATGCATTGCGATCTCCATTCGCTGACAGACCGGTTAAGATTACAAACAAGCTCAGTAAAGATGAGAAGGAATCATATTACTGGATTCTTGTAACACATGAAAGAGACGGGTATGATTTCTAATATTGTCTCTTGTTTTCTAGGATTATATCATACAATTAACATATCCAATAATAGAATGTGAAATACCAACATGTATGATATAATGTGCAGATTAGTACTTGTTTATGACGACGATGTTGTAAAAGTTACAAAGATGGAAATGTGTTCTTTGATACCTCGGCAATTGATTGTGGTTGGCGTTATAGATGCATGGGCTTCCTACCTCAACAACATGGAGGAATTTCGATCATCGTACTCAGCAAGGCGCCTATTTTTCACCACGTACCCTTGTGTAAGTACAAATTATTGAAATATAATAAGATTGTATGTTATGAGGATCCTAACTACATTAATATTAATATGCAGTTGTACACCATTGTGACAAAGCCTCAATCCATGGATGCCAACACAGTTATTGCAAACTTTTGTAACAACTTGGACAGAGAGTTGAAGGAAATACCATATTTCAAATGGGAAGATGTAAACATGGTACAAGCATCATTAGTATTACTTCAAGTCTGATTTATGTCTTCATCATGTTTCCTGTTACTTCATTTTTCAGATTGTTCATAGTACTTTATTCGTAAAATTTATTACTTCATTCATAATGCATGTTACTTCATTCGTACACTATATTACTTCAATCATGTTTCCTGTTACTTCATTTTTCAGATTGTTCATAGTACTTCATTCGTAAAATTTATTACTTCATTCATAATGCATGTTACTTCATTCGTACACTATATTACTTCAATCATGTTGTCTGTTACTTCAATTTTCAGATTGTTCATAGTACTTCATTTGTATACTTTATTACTTCATTTGTATACTTTATTACTTTCTTCATGTTGCTTTTTAATTCATTCAATAGGTGTTGTTCCCCATATGTGCAAATCAGCATTATTATGCTGTTTGTTTTTGCTTCAAGAGAAATGCTATTGCTGTAATAGACAATTCTGCAAACGGGGATGACAATGACCTCATAATAAATTATGGTCACATTCCAGAAACATTGGTTCGTATTCTTCTCTTATGTTTGAATTTTATAACACATACATATGAATGCACACAACTATAAATGACATGTATTTGTTTTGTACATGCAGAGATCATACTTTTGTCACTTCCTCACCAAGAATGGTCTCCACGCATATTGTAAGATAGTGTCCAACTCCAAAATGCAGAGATTGAAAATGCCATGGAGAACAGTTGATAACGTTGAAGATTGTGGAGTATTTCTAATGCGGCATATGGAAACGTACAAGGGTGAGCGAGAAGGTTGCTGGAATTGTGGCTTGAAGAAATCAAGTTCGGGTGTCCTTCAGAGCTTGAGGGCTAAATATTGTTCGGCGCTGATGTTAGCCGAAAACAGCCATGAAAGCTTCAACAACAAAATTGTTACAACAGCGTATTATGAAGAGGAAAGCAAACACATTGAAATTGATGTTGAGAAAATGATTGCGGCATATTTAAAGAGCAAATGATCATTTTAGCAGATCAAATTTTGTATTCGACATACATTTGTTATGAGCATTGAATAAAGTACCACGCGTTTTAATATTGTTCATTATTAGGCTATATTACTGCATTGGTTAACAGATTTAGTTCATTTCAGAAATCTTAGTTCATTTCAATAATCTATTGACAAATGGAAAATATTTCATATAAAGTAAGATTAATAATATATTCCTACAATATATCTTGTTTATTCTCTTTAAGCTTGTAAAAAGTTTAAACAAATTCAAATTCAAAATGTAAATGAAGTAAGAAACAACATGGTTGAAGTACAGAAGTAAGTGAATGAAGAACATAATTATCCAACTGAAGTAAATTATCCAAATCCAGATATTTAGCCTCAACATCGTATTTTCCTCTTTATATGTTGTTCAATATTAGCATGTAATGTTGCATTGGGTACCATATTTAGTTCATTTCAGAGATCTTAGTTCATTTTTGAGATCTATTGATTATTGATAAGTGAATGACAAATGGAAAATATATCAAAGAAAGACTGAGAAAAACATTATAATAAAGAAAAAATAAGCCATTATAACAACACTTCAGTCTATTCTCTTTAAGCTCGCAAAAAGTTTTAACAAATTCAAATTCAAAATGTAAATGAAGTAAGAAACTACAAGACTGAAGTACAGAAGTAACACAATGAAGAACAGAAATATCCGAATGAAGTAATAAAACAACCAGCTTTAACATTGGTTTCTCCTCTTTTTCTTGTTATTCTCCTCATGTATTTATCACAATTTCTTGAATCATGCCGACCAACCTCGCCGCATTTTCCACATTTCCGACCAGGCTTGGACATCTCTCTCATTTCCTTCTCAAGCCGAGAAAGACGTCGACCACAACCTTTGGTTTTGACGACATCTGGCGGATGAACATCTATTTGACTAGGGACATGTGATCCATAAAAATTCTCAATCATTAATCTCTTTTCACTAATTGACAACACATTTCCCTCACCAAGTACTTCTTTTCTCCCTTCAGCCATAATTTGTCTAAATGCTCGAATTTTATCACTATCTCCTTCAATAAGTCCTGCAATATCATAAAAATCTCCATGCATATCCCTATACTCCTGCTTCGTCTCATCCGCAACAATAAATGTTTCAATATCATCATCAAACCCACAATGAACAGCCTTGACAAATTTAGACTTCAACCATCGTCCTCCATGTAACTCATTAGGGATTAATTTTATTTTTTTGTTTCTCAAGACCCAAAAAATGTGACTGCATACAAGCCCAATCCTCCCAAACATCTTACAACTACATGCATATGAATCAAAAGATGTGGAGTATGACACAGTCCAGTTCTTCGAGAACTTGTCGTTGACTACATAAATCTCATTCTCACCAATGTTTGACACTGTCACCATAGTGACATTGTCAACTGCTTCCTCTATCTCACTTTGAATTAGTTTGAAACCACTATCACTATATATTGTTGAAGCATGCTTCTCGAGGGCTGAATTTGTTTTCAAAGTTGGAATTGTATTAAAATCCAAGTATTCTAGCCTATTGTTGTTGCTCCTTTGGCCATCCAATGCATTGTTGTAATTCATAAGAAATTCAACAAGATTAGAACGAGACTTGGAGTACCTCTTGAAGAAATATGTTCTGAGATTCAGATATTGATGTGGTCTTTATTAGTGAACTCATTGAAAAATCCCTAAAGAATGCAGGCACCTGCAGTTCATTAGTTAAAAATATGCTTCAGAATAATGACAGAAATTCTTCAGCGTATAGAAAATATGTTTCCAAAGAGGATACATACCCAAAATTTTCGAGAGGCAAAACATCGAGGAAAACCACTCATTGTCCTTAAGCCCATTTTTTCCATTACTTTATTCCATTCTTCATCAAATTCTTCAGGCTCTATCAGCTCAGACCACACACAATTGTTTAACTCTTTTTTCAAATCTTCATTGCCAAGTAGATTCTTTGGTAACTTTTCCACAACCTTAAACATGATGTGCCACATGCACCATCGATGTCTTGTATCAACAAGGACTCTTTCCACAGCAACCTTCATTCCCAAATCCTGATCAGTAATGATCAATTTTGGTGCAGAACCCATACATTTGACAAAACGTTCAAACAACCATGCGAAGGAAATCAGCATTTTCTTTAGAATAAGCCTGCACCAAATGCTACAGTCTCCCATGGTTGTCTTTTCCTGTGAACGGTGCATTGCAAATATCAGCAGACCTGTATTACATCAATTCATCAAAAAAAGGATGTTATAAAAGAGATAAAGTAATATAAATGCTATGTTTAAACAGTAGGGTTTATGAATGAAATGAAGTAATAAAACATTATACTGAAGTAACAGACTCTAAAAATGAATAATAACACTTACTAATGAAGTAACATAGTATTCCAGTGAACTATCTATAATTGTGGATGATATGTTTCATATTAATTCTGTGTTTGTTATGTAAAGGTAAAACTTCCTCTCAATTATGAAGAAGAAAGTAGTTCTGAAATGTAGTATCTATAACTGTGCTCACTGCTAAAATGTGAACTTAACTAATATGTAAATATATAGTAATGAAGTTTCATGCCCTACTGTGAAAACCTATGAAGTAGTAAATTGATAAAATGAATTAATAAAACATGATATGAAGTAACAGACTCTAATTATGAACTACCTATTTCATAATTATATATAACATCCTTTTTAATGAATTGATGTAATACAGGTACTGCATGATATCTTTACTGAAGTAACAGACTCTAAAAATGAATTAATAACACATAATAATGAAGTAACATAGTATTCCAGTGAACTATCTTTAATTGTGGATGATATGCTGCATATTAATACTTCAGACACTAAGAGTTTTACTCTCCTAGTAAGACTCCTAAATACTTCTGTACTCACAT
>NW_024599298.1:0-31586 GCF_004379255.2 Salvia splendens | reverse complement strand
GTCATGTTTCATTCTTTGTAATAACATTTTTTATGTGATAGTAGTATAAATTTTTAGGATAAATAATCTCATTTTAGTTTTTTATATTACTTCTCGTGTCCTTTAAAATAGACTACATTTGTCATGTTAAGATGTCCTTTAAAAAGAGACCAATTCTATTTAAGAAAACTTTATTCTCTTTAATGAGGTGAGTCACATTCTTTAGTAGTATTTCAATCTCTTTTTTTTTCTATCTCTCGTACTTTATCAATCATGCAGTAAAATCTGTGTTAGATTAAAATGTTGTCTATTTTTTAGGACGGGGAGAGTACTAGGTAACATTTAATTATTTTTTAAAGTACAACTCCTCCGTCCCATAATAAGAGTCACACTTTGACATTTTAGTTCGTCTCACGATAAGAGTCACTTTTTTTTTTACCTAAATGATAATTAGGTTTCATATTTCACTAACTCACTTCACTCACATTTTATTATAAAATCAATATAAAAATGATTTCATATTCTATTAACTTTTCTAAACAACTATTCTTTACATCTCTTGAATGGGACCGAGGGAATATAAACTATTTTTATGATTTATAAAAAATACACTTACTACTATTATTTCATTTATCTCGAAAAATACTTCTTTCCCTTTTCCTATAAATAGTTTATAACTTAAAATCTACCACCGCGAGCGGTAGCGCTGACCACCATCCACTCCACTCCACCCCTCCTCCGCCCTCACCGGTATCTCAATTCTCATCGTCGGAATTGCGAGTAACCTACGAAGGATTGAACGGTGAGATTTCTATGTATTTAGTTTTCAACATGGCGTAATCTGTATTCTATCTCTCTTTATTTTTGCATTTTAATTTTGATTTAGGGGATTCAGATGTTAGACATGCTTTTTGTGATTTTGTTGGCTGTTCTATCTCAAGATTAATCGGATGGCTTATAGTCTATCAAGCTTGCCTTTTTTGTTTGTTTAGTTCTTCAATTTGAATTGCAAATTCTGAGGTAGGGTTTCTGGGATTAACTTTGGGTTCATGATTTAGGCTTAATCATTAGTTTCATTATCTGATTTATCCTCAAGCATAAAGAATGATTGTCCTTTTATCTTGTCAAATCAAGAGAAATCAGAGGCAACTAAGTATGGCAATTGCTTCTTTTCTTACCTGCTCTGGTTGGGAACGATTGACCGTGTGCCTTCCTAGGGCTTTCCTATAAAAATGTGAAAGTGTTTTGCTTGATTGTATGAAGCTCCGTATAAGTGCTACTATGATAGTTGGTTTTTCAATTGAATACTCATATTTTCGATTGTTTAGGTTTTGAGGTTTGGCAGTGTAGAGAGCAGCTTGTGATCGGAAATAGAAGATGTCAAAGTACGGCTTGCAACTTAGAGTTAAGCCACAGCAGAAACCGCCTGCGAGGCCCCCGCCTCCAAAGGTGCTCGGCTTTGATGACGACGATGACGATGATAATGTTGAGAGGGACATTTTGCGTCAAGCCTACAAGAAAAAAACTCACAAAGATGTCAGTCTTCTTCTACTGTAAAATTTAGTTTGGTTACTTACTGATATAAAGATTCCATTTTTGTTGAATTGTATTTTTGCGATGGGCAGACTTATATGACTGTACTTTTTTTGTTTCCATTTTGAATTCTCAAAAGGTTGAAGAGCAGCATAAGAAGGTTCTTGAAGAAGACCCTTTGGCGTTTGACTATGATGGCGTATATGATCAAATGAAGGAAAAGCAAGTTCGTCCCAAAGTGGAAGATCGACAAGATAGAAAGGTATTGTCGGAGTATTGTTTTACTTGTTAAGAAATGCATGGTAGATTCATATTGAACTGTCTCTGGGAACGCGTTTTGGTGATTTCTGATCCTTGCACAAATAAAATTTTAGTGTCTAGTAGTTTTATTATTGGCCATAGTACAAAAATGTAAAAAAAAGAAATCGTAAGTTAATCTTTGACTACAAATGGATTTACCTCTACATTGATCTATTCCTATATGCTATGCAAAGTCTTTTGATTATGCAGGTGATAGATTTTGGCTTGCAAATGATCAACTAATTCTGTATCTTCATTTGCAGCCAAGATATATTCAAGGACTGATAGACAAGGCAAAACAACGAGAGAGAGAACATGAGATAATATATGAGAGAAAACTTGCCAAAGAGAGAAGCCAAGATGAACATCTCTATGCAGATAAAGATAAGTTTGTTACTAGTGCTTACAAGAAGAAGCTAGCAGAGCAAGCCAAGTGGATAGAGGAAGAGCGGTTTCGTGAGTTGCGTGAGCAGAAGGAAGATGTAAGTTGAACTCACTTCTTCTCTACTGATGATAGTGTTTTTTATAATTCGTGTAATCCTGTTTGCTTGTAGGCGACTATATGGATAAGTATGCTTCTTGCCAGTGCTCGGCTTTGTTTTTGGCTCACGATATTATGAATCTCATAATTGCGCACAGCTAAAACTTCAAAATTGGAGTTTACTGTTTGTAGCATATTATACATTGTAATTTTTGTTTCTATGTTTTTATAGGTTACCACGAAGGCTGACCTCAGTGATTTTTATTTCAACCTATCCAAAAACGTAGCATTTGGTTCTGAAGATGCCGACAAGGGGAAATCTAAGAAGCATCCCGATGAAAAGGCGGTTCAGCCAACACGTCAGGTCTCTCCTGCGACAGCTGGTACTAGTTTGGATTCTTCAAGGATGGCGAAGACTCATCAGGATGAGATTGCCGCGCATGATTCTCCCAAGGACAAGCCTCATTCTTCTTCCATTCGAGATCAGGTTGCAGATGAACAACCAGCTCGTAACCTACAAAGACCCGACAGTCAGAAAAGAAGTGAGGATGTGGCATCTGCTGCAGGAGACCTACCGGGACCCGACAATAATAAAGGAAGCGAGGAAGCAGCACCTGTGGCAAAAGACCATCACAAGAGAAGCGAGGATGCACTGGCTGCAGCAAAGGAGCGATTTTTGGCTAGAAAGAAAGCGAAAACACAAACGACTTTGTGATAACATATGCATCAGCATTTATTTCTCTATGTCCTAAGTGTCATTGTTGAAGTCAGCAGATGGATGGTGTAATGGTAGCGAGTGGAACGAACACTCAGGTATGCACGCACGCACATGGTTGGAGTCTGGTTGGCATTTCTGTCTGCCAATCTCATATGTAAACAAAAAATTCTTCACATGTTCCATTGATGTGTGCCCATGTGGTTTGTTACCCACTTTAGTTCCACGCTGCTCAATGTGGAAGTTTGGTAGGGCAGACATATCGTTGTCGTGATGAATATCATGAATTATTGCTTGTTATATAACCTCATTTCTCCCACTATAGGTACTGCTATCTTACAGTCTTGCTGTGTGCTTTTGTAAGGAGGTATGGATTTATTAGTACTAGTGACGATAAACGTTTGACTATGCCCAAGTTTGGTGTTGATTTACCCATCACCCATAAAAGGGTATAGGAGGAAATGTAAAATTAAACCTCATGTCGTCCACAACACACGCCTCTTGTTATTCGTTTTGAAGAGTAAGTTGGGTTTTAAATAAACAACCTTTAAACTTTACTAAAGCACATATTCCAATAGCCTAGACATTGATTTTGTATTTATATAACTTTCTTTAAAGTGCAAAAGGCAATCCCACAACAAAATCATAAGCAATATAGAGTGGCAAAACTAACATTCCTCCCATATGTAATACAAAAGTAAATGAGGTGGGAAAAGGTGATATTAACCCTTTAGCAGCTTCATGATAACAAAAGATCTATTTTAGATGAAGTGTAAAAGTAGATTCTTGAAGCAAAGATTGCACCTTTTTCACTTTTTTTCTAATCTTTTGCAGATTCTTGAAAATTAATTGCTGCCATTTTGGAAGTGAGCAGTAAACAGCATTAGATGCAGTGGATGGAAGTTGAGTCCTAACGGCTACTGTACAACCTCCAATTATTGAATGCTAAATTGCTAAATCACATTAACTTGAAGCCTAGGCCCCACTTTTGCATTCTGTCATCACACCTTCCCCCTTTTTTGCCACTCCATTGATGGCTCCATTCACATGCTCACTGACAGTTGTTGGAGTCAACACAAACATGGTTAAATAAGAACATCCAAAACAGTCCCACAGATTCCACCTTCAACACAATGTCTTCTTGCATTGTGTTCATCTTCTTCTCTCTCTTTCTCTCAGCCTCTGCAGCCCCCATTCCCATTTCCCTCTTCACCACTCTCCCACACACTGATCAGCCGCTGCAGAGGCTGACTCAGCTAGCTTCGGCCGCGGTGGCCCGAGCCGGCCACCTCAAGAATGGCAAGAACTCACCCCCCTCCACCACCCCTCTCTTCCCCTTCAACGGAGCTTACACCGTCTCCCTCAGCTTCGGCACCCCTCCTCAGTCGATACCGATGATCATCGACACCGGCAGCAGCTTCTCCTGGTTCCCCTGCACCAGGAGATATGTCTGCAGAAACTGCTCATCATCACCCATCTCTTCCTTCCTCCCTAAGCAGTCATCCTCAGCTAAGTTTCTAGGATGTATGAATCCCAAATGTGGCTGGCTTCACAAGCCGTTTGACCCGAACTCCAGCTGCCAGGACTGCCAGCTGTCGTCGAAGGCGAACTGCACACAGATATGCCCGCCGTACATCCTTCTCTACGGTTTAGGCTCCACCGGTGGCGTAGCCATGGTAGAGACCCTCACCATGCCCCACGGGAAAATCGAGGATTTTCTCGTGGGCTGCTCTCTGTTTTCGTCCAGCCAGCCCGCGGGCGTGGTCGGGTTCGGGAGGGGCGTTTCATCCCTCCCGAGCCAGCTCGGCCTCAAGAAGTTCTCGTGCTGCCACGTCTCTCACAAGTTCGATAACAGTCCTAAGAGCAGCTTCCTTGTGATGGATTCGGATTCGGATTCGGCGCGAAGACGGCCGAGCTCAGCTACACGCCGCTGCTGAAGAATCCGGCGCGGGACGACGAGGGTAGCGCGGTCGCGGATTACTACTACATCGGGTTGCGAAGGATCGTCGTTGGAGGGAGGAAGGTCGAGGTTTCGTACCGGGACCTCGTCCCGGATTCGGGTGGCAACGGTGGGACTATAGTCGATTCAGGGTCGACGTTTGTGTACATGAACAAGGCCATATTTGAGGTCGTGTACGGCGCGTTCTCCGAGCAGGTGAAGGGGTACAAGAGGGCGGCCGAGGTGGAGGGCGCGACGGGGCTGAGGCCGTGCTACAACATCACGGGGCAAAAGGATTTGAAGATGCCTGAAATGGAGCTGCATTTCAAGGGTGGGGCAGAGATGGTGTTGCCACTGGAGAATTACTTCTTTGTGGTGGATGATGGGGAGAGGTCTGTCATGTGCCTGACCATGGTCACCGACGACACATTGCTCGGGCCGGATCTCGTGGGCGGGCCCTCGGTGATCCTAGGAAACTTCTTGATGCAGAACTTTCATGTTGAGTATGACCTGAGGAATGAGAGGTTTGGGTTCAGGCAGCAGTCTTGCTCATGAGATACTAGGAAAGATTAATCAGATATTGTGGTTTCATAAATTATACTATATGTAACAATAGTTTGGGTAACAAATTTATACTATCACATTAATTGTTTTATACCAATGATAGCATAATTCAACATATATACATTGTGATTGTACACAACAAAAATGGATCCTTAGTTTCTTGATCCCAAAAAACTATGATAATATTATAACCAGAGATCAGACATACAAACACTGTCTACTGATCTATGTTCCGAGGCCACCAGCCTCGACATCGTTCCTGACCACGTCCTCCATTACGAAGAAACGGCTGACTTGTTCGCTGTACTTGGCCGCCATGGCCCAAACCACCACTTGGCACAAAGGGCCGAGTCATGTGTGATGACTGTCTCTGGCCGCCTTGGCCACGGCCAGCATTAGCCACAAACGGCTGATTCGCATACTGTCGTTGTCCGCCTAGGTTTCCTGCCCCAATATTACCAGAGGGATTTCGCACCCTCCAATCAGTGTTAGCAGGATCACCACGACACTGCCGGAAATTGCTGTCACTTTGTCTATAGCTCGATGTGGAACGATCATGATCATCCCTCCTAAAAGATCCAGCCGGTTGCTGACGGCCAATGTTACCATGGTCATGACACGAATTCTCTTGAGGCACGAAAGTTCTTCCTCGACCAATACAGAAGCCACGGCCCTCAGATTGTGATGCAACGTCTGATTTTTGATAGTGAGGCCTGTTTGAAGATTTTAGGTCTGTTTAGCAATGCAAGAATGAATGACAGATAGATACCAAACGAACTACACGCACGTTTGATTGCGCCACACTCCATGCCCGCGGTGCTCATGCCAAAGAACGATTTCTGCTAAGTCTTCTCTGCAGACAGTCTGCAAAGAAACAGTTGATGGAGATTCTTGATCACTCCACCAAAAAAGCATCTCTCAGAATAGAATTAGATTGCTTACCTTTTCAGGTAAGTTGACGCCTTCAAGAAGTCGAGGAACGAATTTGAAACACCGAGGGATCTCATAGAAAATGCATCTGAATCAAAGCAGAGAAAATTAGTGAAAATAAAGGAAGAAAACTAAACTATATATCTCATTGCAAGGAGTGTTGTTTGCAGGCTTACATATCAGATTTCTCGTCATCATCCCTTTCAATCTGATCACTCGTTACATGTAACGTACCTTCGATTCCTTTGCTGAAATTGATTCCATCATCAGAATCAACACAAAGATACAACATGTTCAAGCCAAGGATCTTACATATGGCTGTGGATCGCGACTGGTCCCTTGATCTTCTCCGAACTCATTCTCACTCTGCACGACGACAATTCCAGCCTCAACTCACTCGAATGTCTCAGAAACAGCCGATGATGAGTCTCCTCATTCCGGATCTTCTCTTCATCCTACATTTTATCACAATTGTCAAATCATACTGAACATTTTAGAACCAGAAACAATCAGACTTCGGCAACATTTTACCTTCAGTTCATTTTCAACTTTCTTCGTCTCCACAAGAAGACGTTCTTCGTCTATAAACGGAAGAATACATATGCCCTACTCAAGATCAAAACACTCCACATTAACAAGAAGTATAACGACTTTGAATCTGTAAAAATTTGTTAAATACCTGCCACAAAAAACGCTTCCCATCGACATCCATCTTGAATTCTATAGGATATAAGTCGATTATCTTGGATTCTCCGTCAACCATAAGACCCTTGTATGCCTCAGGCAGTGCATGAGAACTGCGGCATAGTTCTCGTTAGCCTAATACCAACGTATAGTAAAAAAGACGATGTTGAGTGACGCTACCTGCTCGGAGGAAGTACTCCCATTAGCTGATCAAACGGCTTAAAGGGGAAGCCTTTCTGAAACTTCACCTTCACCCGAGAAAGCCCTCTGAAGTCTGACGCAAACGGGCCATAATGGTACGGAAAGAACCTAAAACGCAACCGCAACTCAGACACGATTTTAAACAAGGAATCAGCCATATGAAAGAAGGTATACACCAACCATGTAAAAGATGGGACTTCAGAAAAATAATACAACAGCACCCAACAAAGACCTTTTCCGTACTCTGCAACCTAAAAACGGAACATAAAAGTAAAAGTGGAATCGGTATCAAGATGAACCACTGCATATTTCTTGATTAATCGTATATCACACAAAAATACCACAGATTTCCTTGTTGATTCCATTTCTATTTGGGTGTCGGTGTAGAATTTTTCTTTGTAGTATCGCTGCCTCCAACCCGGGTTTCCCAGTTTCAGCTACGAGAGCCGTTCAAAGATGATTGCGTTAAAGAGATAAAATTAGGGAATATATTCGCAAATAGCATACCTTATCAGCACATAAGCCATCTTTAAACATATCAGATTCTCTTTTTATTACGTCTTTGACCTTTTGCTTCAACTGCTTCGTATTTTCCATAACCTGATATAAGAAATGAAGTGTAATTATGCACAGAACCATGAATTGAACGAAGAACACCAGATTTTGCGTACCGTATCAGCATCTTCTGCCGGAGCAGAAATCTTCAGTTTCTGCATAAACAACGAAAACTGAGGATGTATTGATGCACAAAACTACATAGAAGGTTAACTAAGAAGAAATAAAAAAATAGTACATCAATACGTGAAATGTCATGCATGGCCAATATTTCGGATGAGGTTCCTTCATCCAGGCAGTTCTGTTCCTCTTCTTGCTGAACCAAAATGAGATACGACGTTTAAGTCCCGATACCATAAAAGCACTATAAAACAAGAACACGATCTAAAACTCACAGCATCTCTGTGCTCAGCAAGCATTCGTCTCAGTTTTTTTTCTCTGATATCAGCTCGTTTACTGAAGATTTCCTCCTCGTATGCACCAACAGCGAGGATGAATCTTTCTACACGACTCAGCTTTATGTAGCCCCCGTTTGTATCAGCTATCTGTTTCAAGTCCCAGTATGAACAAAAACACCAAATAAAACACCCTAAGTTGAAAAAATCAGTTACCTTTTCCATATTCACTAAATAGCCACCAAAATTTTGGAATTCTTTCTTGTACACATCGATCATCAGATCGATACAGCCCTAAAAACAAGACGAGAAGAATTTGATTCATAGACTCACGAAATTTCAGTGATGATTCAGATAAAAGATAACTAGAGAACCTCATGCAATGAAAGGCTTGGAATATGGGGAAGAAAATCATTCCCAGCAAAGAAGCAAATGAAGATGAAATCATCAATGGCTCTTTCTTGATCAAATTCAAATTTGTCGAAGCCGGGAATTTCCATATCTAGAGATAAGTATTCTCTCAAAACAGACACATTCAAAAACTGCAAACACAACAGAATTATATTATCAAGAGAGAAATAGAAATACCATCCTTTCACAATAAGTTCTTGCATCATCATACCTGATACGGTTTTCGCTTACTGGCTTGCCACCTAGATTCCTGACTAGAGGCCGATTCACGACTCAAAGGTTGCTATTCAAAGACAAACCACATCAAAGTAGTTAATCAACAGCAACAACAAAAATGGCATATAAGTGCAGACATTAACCAATCGAATACCTCCTTAACAGAATCAACCAATGCACGGCCAAAATTCCCATTTCTAAGTTCTCCATTTAGAGGCAAAACCTCCTGTTAACAACATATTACAACTGGTTATGAAAACCAAAAAATATACAAGGAAGAATGCAGGAGACTGACACGAACCTCTCTCAGAATCGAGAAATGTGCTTCATGCGTGGCTAACGCAAGCATGATTAAATCAGCATCCTACAATAATATACAGTCTTTAATTATTTTGGAACTCTATATGGATCATGCAATCGAACTGAATCAATCTAGCCAAAACAACGTAGTCCATGAGCTTTTCAGCATTCTTTCATTTCAGTATTTACATTCTCACATTTCAATTATATTTTTCAGAATACCAACACAGCATAAATCGATGTTTAGGAAATATTCTTCAATTACCAGACCATAGAGGCAATGCCTCGTGTTCGGATCATATTCAGAAGATGCACGTTGTGCTCTGATAAAGCTCATTATTTTATGCTCCCCCTCCCCAAGAGCCTTATCATCAGACAAGATAACCTTCAACGAAACACAATGTCAAAATCCCATTATTGCAAAACACGAACAAAGGATCATTCGAAACAAACAACCTTTATGTTCCCCCAAGCTGGATCCTCTCTCAACCGTCGTTTCACATAGCTTCTCAGATTCTCAGACAGCAAGTGCATGAATTCAGTACCGGGAGTAATCACGTTAGAATCCAAAATCTCTGATTCTTGTTTAGGAAGAACAACTCTCCCTTCAGCCTCAAACTGCTTCCTCAACTTATCCTCCACTTCCTCCTGCAGCAACAGTAGGAAAATAAACGACTAAGGGACCGTTTGGTTGCCATGTTTACTCCTGACTAGATGTCATGTCTATTCTTATCTCTTGTTCGGTCACCTTTATCACAAAAGCTCAACACGAGACAATGTATTCTAATTTTGGATTATCTCATATTTTATCTCATTATTATCTTATCTAAGGAACCGACTGCCACCTAACTGAAACACGGAATCTTGGAGCAGAGGAAGGAATCTTACAGCACGTTGGGAATCTTTAGCAGAACGGAATCTTCTAGAGCGTTGCTGATTCATCTTAGCCCTTGGAGCAACACCATCTATGAATGAAAATGCATACAGAATTATATAGCAAGGAACCATGTTTCAATGATCTTGATTCAATTTAAGCCTCATAGTTCATACCAATAGCCATGAACAGCAGTTTACGAGGTTTGACGATGTCGAAGAGACTGTCCACGTAATCATGGATTCGCCGAAAAACGTCGTCGACGGTGGTCGGAGGAAAAGGCTGAGTACCAAATCACAAAGGAAAAACATTAAAAAAAAGTAAAAAAGGAAAATGATGAAGATGAAGTTTGGATAGAGCTAGCAGACATCATCATCGGGGTGGAAGCAAGGATGTATTAATCCATTCATGTCGAGGTACAAATTATCGATCTCCGGCGGGTCGGCGGAGGCGGCGGCGTCGGATACTATTTTGGGGTATTTGTTGACGAGCCAGCGATAGAAGGAGGGAACGCCCATTTTTTATGAAGAAATAATGCAGCTTCGGAAAGTGGAAGAAGAATTGATTTTGGGATTTGATTAATCAAAACTTTATTGGAAGGATTGCTTCAAGTTTTCCAGTGCACTTACTGTGGCGAGCAGATAACTGCGACGGTTGGACTTCTTTTTACTAAAAAAAATTATATATTTATTGATTTTGAGATTTATTTTTATTTCGTTTGGAAAATAGCGGTATATAAATGATTCGTTATTCGATTGGTATTTCTGATATAATGTTATAAAAGTGATTCGTTATTGAATAATTACAACTAAATCTACTAATAATGTAAACTAAAATCTTGACCTTTAAAATTTTCAGATTTGATATTAACATGACAAATAACGTCCAGAAAAGAAATTGTCAATATTTATATTTTATTAATATACTCCTTCCGACCAATTAAATATGGAAAAATTAGGAATCAACACGAGATTTTATGTAATGTTGTTTTATGAATTAATGAAAAGGGTGTGAAATAAAAGAGATGAAAATATAGAGATAGAATCCAACGACGTGGTCGAGTAGCATAAGACTCGTCCATCCGTAACCAAATAGTCAAGCATTTGGGTGTAAAGCATTTTTAAAACCTTGGGTCAACTGTCTCATCCATTGAGGTGCCTAAAAATCTATGCGTGGAATAGTCACTGTTAAATACCCTTAATAATTAAAAAAATAGATATGAAATTGTTGCTATTTTAGAAAATGTTCCATTTTTAATGAGACAATCTAAGAGCATCCGCAATGGGCGGAAGATGGCACGCCCGATGGCGCGCATCGTCCGCGCCATCCATCGTCCCCACCCATTGCTGGTGCGCGCCATAGGGCGCGGACGATAGTCGCGCCCTATACTTCGGTCGCGGAGGATAGCGCGGACGATGACCATCGTCCGCCCCATTGCGGCTGTCGCGGACGATGACCATCGTCCGCCCCATTGCGGAGGTCGCGGACGATGGCACGCGGTTTCGTTTTTTATAAATACTGTTCATTTGTAACATTTCATTTCACGCGATTTCATTTTCGAAACTTATATTTACATAATTACTACGAAATGGATTCAAGCCCCAATAGTCCTACGTTTAGCGCAGGGGCGCATTGGCCGGGTACAGACACGACGATTATCGTTCGTTCGACATCAACACCCATTACGATCCCGATTTCAGTACGGAATCGTATCGGTTGTCTGACATGGAGCCGTCTCCGCACCGCCCAACCGCAGCGGCCGATCCCGACCCCGCCGCGACCGCTTCCGTCCCAGCCAGAAAGAAGCCGAACCGGCAGCGGGCGCAGAAGTTGCCGCCTCCCGGTGATTGCGATGAGTACGCCCCCGGCTGTACGAACTACAACGACGACGAAACTCTCACTTTGGGCCGGTGTTGGGTAGATATATCGGAAGATCCGATATTCGCGAGCAACCAGAGACAGATCGCGTACTGGGAACGCATCGCGGACCTCTACAATTCGGTCAATCCGCCGACCGCGTACAAGCGCAAGCGTGAGCAACTCCGCAAGCACTGGGATCAAGTCAAGAAGCAAGTGAACTTGTACGCGGCGGAGTTCGAGAAGTTCACGCGGTCACAGGGGAGCGGAGAGAGCGCGAGTGACGTGCGCACTAAAGCGATGTTGTCGTACCGGTCGATGTACGACGATTTCAAGGACGAGGCCATCTGGGTGCTCTTGAGTGAGAAGCAGAAGTTCCAAAGTGGAATTATGCACACTGGTGCGCCGAAGAGGACGAAGGTCACCGAAGTTGGTGACTACACGAGCAGCGGCAGCGACAGTCACCCGGTTGACCTCGACCGGACGTACGTGGATGAAGGGGGTTCCGGCACACCGGTGCCCTTCCGGCGTCCTCTCGGCGTCAAGGCTGCGAAGGCCAAGGGGAAGGCGACCGCGACCTCATCGTCGACCGCTGCAACCCAAGCTCCGGTCTCGGTAGAGCTCCCGACCCAGACGACCACCGCGTTTGAGTCGTTAGCAACAACGTCGATGGCAAGGACGATGTTGTAGACGCACAGGGCCCTCAAGAAGTGTACCGACCCCGACGAAGCCGAATATCTCCGGGCGTTACTCGATGAGCTGCGTCGGAAGTTGGGAATTGGTCCGACTTAGTTTTTTTTTTATTATTAGTTCAATGATGTAACTTTTTTTATTAAAACTTCGTCGTTTCTATTTAGCCCGTTTTTTATTTACTCGTTACTAGTTATTTGAAAACAGTTAAATTAATTAAACAAAACAATAAAATGATGATGAGGCGCCATATGGCGCCCCACTGCAGGTGGGGAGGTAGGAGGATAAAACTGCCGACGTGGCGCGCCTTAGAGCGCCCCATTGCTAATGCTTAAAAAAACATTTTATTTTTACTGGGAGGGAGTACTATTTATCACCTATTAACTTCAAAAATTAAAATCTACTAATTCATTATGTTAAAATATTTTTAAAAATTGATATATAAATTAGAATATGTTTAAAATTTCGTAATTTTTTCAAATTGTGGTTCTTTTTTTAATTGCACTAACATGTTTCGTTTTTCGCTACCTATAAATATTAAGTATATTTCGTTTTTCGCAATACCCTATAGACATTATGCATATAAAGCTGTGTATTAGTATTTGCTTAGAGCATCTCCAATGGCGGACGTCCGGTCGGACATTCGCGACGGGCGATCGGGACGTCCGCCATTGTGGCGTGGAAGGTAGGATACGGACGTCCCGTAAGGACGTCGGATGTCCTCGGACGTGCGGGCGACGGGCGGGCGGACGTCCGCCATTGTGGTGTGGGTCGGACGTCCGGTATTAAATTTTTTATTTTTTTTAAAACTCTATATATACGGCTCGTTGCACTTCATTTCATTCACACCACATTTGTTAACAAGTTTATCTCTTCTTTTACTACAAATTTCATTTCTTTTATTATGCAATTTTTTTTCTTTTTTTATGTAATTTTTTTTAATGAACCATTTGCAATTTTCCCGTATTCCGTGTCAAAATTATAATTCCGTTACGTATATTTGTGAGTTTATGATTTTTTTATTGTGGAAAGTCCTAGTGGGAAGGGCGATGGGACTTGCGGATTGTGAATGGGATGTCCTAGTGACGTGACAGTGGGATGAGAAGTCCTAGTGACGTGGCAGGAGGTGTTTTTGGGAAGTCCTAGTAGATGTCCGAGTGGGACATCCGCCCACTAGAGATGCTCTTATGCCAAAATTTCAGCTTGTTTTTTTTATTGTAACTTTCAAATATGACTGTATAAATTCCTGCTCCATCTTCGAGGATCTATTGCAATGGTTCTACTTCTTGGGATTTCAAACGTTGTCATCTCCATAAATTATACTCCCTCCGTCCCGTGCTACTCGCACGTTTGCTTTTCGGCTCGTCACAAAGTCCTTACACTATTTATAATTTAAGTTAGAATTAATGCATTTAATTAATATGTTAGTTTAAGTTAAGAGCTCTTTTATTAAGTGATGTCTCATTACACCTAAAATTCTTTTTTAATTACACAAAAAAATCAATCCCAAATTTACGGCCTAAAATGAAAAGTGCGAGTAGCATGGGACGGAGGGAGTACTAGTACCTCTAAATACACATTTATTATTGTTGTGAATTTGGCTATAAATTTCTAAACTTTCCCACAATAATTGTAAATGCTCATTTATTAATGTTGTGAATTTAGCTATGAATTTTTAAATTTTTGTCAATTTCAGTTTTCATACCAACAGTAAATTAACGAACTAGTACTAATTTGGTATTTCGCATACAAACTATTAATTTATGTAATAATTCATCCGTCCGCTTTAGCAGTCTCAGTTACTTTTCAGCACTCATTTTATAAAAATGATATAAATAGTTAAAGTAGAGAAATGGTAAAGTAAGATAGAGAATGATATATAGAAGACTCTTATCTACACAATTCTCTCTTTTACTTTATTATTTCTCCACTTTAACTATTTATTACTCCATCCGTCCCGCTTTAGGAGTCCCGGTTGAGTCGTGCACATGTTTTAAGAAAATGTTTGAGTGTGTAATAAATAAATATTGTAGTAGATGTTGGGACCCATTTTTAATTGAGTATAATAAATAAATATTGTAGTGGGTGTTGAGACCCACTTTTAACACTTTTTTACTTACTTTGTAGGCATTTTTTATTAGTCTATCCCAACCGGGACTCCTAAAGCGGGACGCCTGAAATTGATCAATCGGGACTCCTAAAGTGGGATAGGGGGAGTATCATTTTTACAAAACAAGTGCTCAAAAGTAACTGGGACTGCTAAAGCGAGACCGATGGCGTATTATAAGAAGTTAATCAAAATGACATCACCTAATAAGACATCAAAACAACATCATATTACTATATATTGAATTATCAATTACTATTAAGCAATGTCAGCACAAAAATTTTGAATGATTATAAAAATAAAAACAAATTTAATATTAATAATTTGCTAATTTAAATCCAAATACCGATACATCTGCCTAATCAATGCGCAGATGCTCCAGCCCAATATAAGTTTTCAATTCAGCCCAATTAATATAAATTAAATAAATTTAGCCTTGAATGGCCCAAGGCCTACTTCCTGGGTTTCTGCGGCCCAATATTCTACTTCGACTCTTGACTCTTATTGTTCAAAATAAATAATCAGTAATAATGAAACAAATCCAAAATACAACTCCATGAATTTCTAAATAATTTATGAATAATTAAATAATCATATTTTCACATAATATTACTTAATTAAGAATCGTCCATTGGATAGGACACAATCACAAAAGCTTAAAATTTAAAATTCAAAATTTGATCTCTGGAATCATAACATATAATATTATCGGCCAATTTTGATAATTAATAGGGTTTTCGACAATGTTCTACAACAGCACATGCATGACAAATTTTGGAGTATATTTTTTCTTTGTTTCTATATATATGTAAATATATACAGTACGGAATCTTGGATTTTGATAATTGCAATAAATTATGATGGGTTGAATTTATTTAATTATTAATTTAGATACGATGAGATTTCTATTGTCCTTCTAGATCAAAGTCTGCCAAAACCTTCCAAAAATAGTTTGTATTTTCATTATTTTGTGAGTATATGCATATGTTTAAAGTGAGCAAAATGTGATTCAGATTGGAATATGCATTTCAAAGAGGGGTGGCCAATCCTCCGAAATAATACCAACTCCACTAGTAATTGTTATTTTATTTTTATAAATAGTTTGTTTAGTTATATACAATAATTTCAAAATAATTCGTTATATATATAAATCATGGAGTGTCGGGATAAAATGTGATCTCATGTGGCTGCCCATGCTTTTATAGGGAATAGATATTTTTTAAATTGGTGTAAGGATATTTGTTAATTATTAAATATTACTCCGTAAATATAGTGTAAAATAGTCATTTTTACACTATCATGTATGCAGGAATCAAATATAGTAAAATTTGTGAATCGAAAACTAGATTGTCACAAATTTACTGAACTTACGATAAATTGACAATTATATAACCTTCGATATTAGGAATTACAGAAACTATAAGAGACTAATTAATAACTATTTAAATATAACAAGTTGTAAAATAAAATTAGTGTAATTAAGAACCACACACCAAAACTCGACATGATTTTAATGTATAACATGCCATTTAAAGATTTATTTCCCCCCTTTTCTCGTTGACAATGAATTAACAAATCTTAAGATGCTAGCTGATAATTATTTAAATGAATAATAAGAAGCTGTAAAATAATAACAGAACACCACCTGATCATCTTAATACAACATATACCACTTTCCTAAGTTTTGTCTTTTTAAACGGTAAATTTATATATTTAAAAGAAATATACTAAACAAATAATGATACTAATCATAATTAAATACAAGTTGTAAAATGAAAAATATAAGTAAATATAACAAGTTGCAGAATAAACAAAAAGTAATTACAAATTATATACTGTGCATCAGAAATCCACCTGGTCTCAATATAACATACCACTTTTGTTCTTTAATTTCCCCTCTTTGTTAGGGTAAAAACAGAACTATAATTAAAGGTATTACATACATCAGAATATTCCTATATAGTTATAGACTTATAGCATGTCATTTTCGTGAGTTAATTAATTGTTTCCTATGAAAACTATAAATATTTACATATAACAAGTTGTATGATAAAACAACGCACCTTTAAAAAAAATCGATTGTATATACATAGAAATTGACATAGTTTATGAAACATGTAGTATCAAATCAGATTGTGTATGTCGAAAATTGGCCATATTAAATTTGTAACTGAACAAGAAATACGAGTATATTTATTTCAAAGTACATGCAAATGTATACATATACATACAATGTGATCGATTGCAATATTAATATATAATCGCACGGTTTTTAATTTTACATCGAGATTTGCTTTGAATTATATAGTACTAATATATACTCCACTTATCATATTCAAACTAGTTTAGTTGTACTTTTATTAAATCAAGTATATGTTACATATGTATGTACGCCTTGTGTATATTTTATGTTTGTATTATTGTATAATAATATGAATTCAGCTTGGAAATTGGAATAGTGCTTTCAACGGCGGAGGACTACAATTTCAATTATTCTATACTAGTAATTATATAATACTAATAATAAATGGACGGCTAAATAATGCACCAACATTCATCGAGAAAAAACAATTTCGACAAAACACTCAAATCAATAAGATAGCAACTAAATGTAAATAGCTATAATTTGGACCCTAATATAAAATTTATGCCTCCGCCACTGCATTCTGGCATTCTGTTGCAATTGCACTATGCTATTTTAGTATAGTTTTGTACTCCCTCCGTCTCGGACTACTCGCACATTTCCTTTTCGGCACGGAGATTAAGGAATGAGTGTATAGCAAAGTCAACAATTGCAGCTTTAGGTGATAATTTTTACTATAAATGGAAAGAGTGCAAATAACTTGGGACGCCCAGAAAGGAAATAAGTGCAAGTAGTCCGGGACGGAGGGAGTACTAATATTAATCATACATGCATGCGAATTCCACCATATTAATCATCATTAATTTAGAATAAAAAAATCATTTATGTACTACTCGATTTATTTTTTTTCTAAGACATGTGTATACGACTATATATATTCCACACCGTCCAATATAAAAATATATATATTTCAGATTAGCTGGAAATACATGCAGCACAATAAATTACTATCTAGATAGGCCTTAGTTTGGTAAGAGTTCACTAGAAAGTAGAAACATCCTCATTTTGTATGGAATATATGGAATTGACAGCTACCAACATAATAAAACCAAACATAGAAATTAATTCAGATAGTTTCTCAAATTTAATTACTTACTTTACTACATAAGTCATGGTCACCAATTCCTCCTCTTGTCCCCAATTACTAAACTGTATAAAACATTGGAATATTGATAGACGACATGTGTAATAATTCCCACCTGCTACCACTATTTAATAGGAGTACTTTATTTTTATGAAAATCCAAAACTATTACGTATATGAAGTCACTGAATGTGTGCGACACATTACAAGACAACTCATAATTGAAACATACTATTTACTATTAATTACAAGTCTCACAAAATAATTTAATGCTTCTGTTAAAAATCATTTTCACTAAAAAAAATCCATATTAATCTTGATGTTTGCATATTACTCCCAAACTAAAACACACACACCACACACCACACACACACCACACATACACACCACACACACACACCACACACAGACACACACACACACACACAATCGAGCTGGACGGTGCCTAGATTCACCCACACACACCCACACGGTATCTGTGTGCATCACCCTCAGCCCGCCTCCCATTCTATAAAATCCATCTCCCTCTCCAAATCAACAAACACACACACATTTTCATCCTAACTTCACAAAAAGCGTAAGCACGACTTCCCTAAAGTGGAGGCGGAAAATCAAAATCAAGAAAAAGCGTCAATTATGCAGAGAGTCAAGGGGTGGTTCAAGCCAGCTTCGAGAAGATCTCGAGCGCGGTCGCCAGCGTCGGAAATGAAGGCAAGAGACTAGCGAAAGAGATCTGAGAAGAGTCGTCCACGCATTCAAGTCGGGTTAGCCATAGCCGCGATCTCTCTGCTCTACTACTTCGACTTCTTCTTCGACGGATTCGGTGTCAACGCAATGTGGGCCGTCATGACCGTCGTCGTCGTTCGAGTTTTCTTGGTAAGTTGGCTTGGAAGCGACTATTTCATCTTAAAACCAATCGGTGATAATAAGTGGATCAGTTGTCAAACTTACTTAATTAGTTGAATATTTGTTTGTTTTATCTACTCCAATAAAGAATGTTCTAGAACATTCACTTTGTTCGGTTATTAACGTTCGAGTAAATAATTTTTGCAGGAGCGACTTTGGGGGAAAGAGTGAACCGAGCGCTCGCGACGTGCTGGGCGGAGCGCTGGGTGTTGGGACGCACGATTTGGCCAGCTTGGCACCAGAGAAAGTCGAGGTCATTTTGATCGGGGTGTCTGTTTGTATTATAGGTAATTATGTACATAAATTTGTGGTACATATATAATGCCCTTAAATTTTTTAATCAAAATAATCCGATTTTATTTAAACTGATTTATTACTAATTAAATTATTTTTTTATTAAATTTTTCCAAAATAGTGGAGTATATCATTAGAAGTGTTAAATTTGAAAATTTTATAGTAATAAATTCGCATGTAATTTTTTCAGTTTTTTTTTCGAGATAATTATGCAATATTCAATTATAAAAATAAAATTTTGTAAACCGACTTATATTTGTTTTGGAAAACGTATTTTTTTAAAACTTATTATATTATAGAAGAGTAGATATGTAATAATATTAAATAAGTGTGTTGTTAATTTGCAGCTGCCACGGCGACATTTTGCCGATTCTTTCCGAATATTAGGGCAAGATACGATTATGGGTTTCTAGTGTTCATCCTGACGTTTAGTCTGATATCTGTGTCTGGGTATCGAGACGATGTCGTATTTGACATGGCGTACCGGCGGCTAACCACCATCTTGATCGGCGGCTGCGTCGCCATTTTGATCTGCATTTTTGTCCGCCCCGTTTGGGCAGGCAAAGATCTTCATCGACACACCGCCGCCAATATTGAGAAACTAGCATGCTACTTAGAAGGTAATAGATTCTTCTAATGAAAATTAATGTTTATTTACTGGAGATTGAGTTGATCTACGAGTGTTCAATGTGATTAGTTTTTTTCTATTTGTGTTAGCTTTTGGACGTGTATACTTCCAAGAATCATACGACAAAAATCTAGCACAACTCAAAGATTTCAAAAGTGTACTCATATCCAAAGGCACAGAGGACTCATTGGTGAGTAGTTGAATTGAAATAAGAGCTCGAAATTTGATGTGGCCCGCCCAGTGGCCCCTGCAAGCCCGCGTGACAGTATCGTCTACGTTACTGTTACTAAGACGATATTGTCCGATTGACACTAGATAGCACCATTGGAAGGGGTCATGACAATATTGTCTAAATCAGTACTATAATAAAGACGATATTGTTCAACGTGGTGAAAAGACCAAAGTCACACCTTTATATTTGACTCGGCTCAACTTGATTTTGACTAAATTAATTGCTCGTGCAGGTTAATTTTGCGCGGTGGGAGCCGAGGCACGGCAAGTTCCGGTACCGTCACCCGTGGAACCAGTACCTCAAGATCGGGTCGGGCACCCGGGAATGCGCGTACAAGATCGACGCGCTCAATTGCTACCTCGTCTCGGACGTGCAGACGCCGTTGGAGCTTCGTACGAAGATCCAAGACTTCTGCACAAAGATCAGCTCTGAATGCGCCTTAGCCCTAACGGACGTCGCGATCGGGCTTCGGACGATGACTTGCCCCGTGGCCAGCGAGAAACACATCGCAGAGGCGAAGGCCGCGGGCAAGACCCTAAAGGCCCTGCTGAAAACAGGGTTATGGCACGACACTGAGTTCCTCGACATAGTCCCGGTGGTGACGGTGGCGTCCCTACTAATCGAGATCGTCGCGTGCACAACGAAGATCGCGGACTCTGTGGAGGTACTCGCGACGAAGGCAAAGTTCAAGAAACCCGACCCGGAGATGAACCGGCAGGCTAGTAGGGAGAAGGTGAAGAGGAGCCCTAGTATTGAAGCATCACATAGTGTCAACATTGTGTATGAGTGATTAATACATATGTGGTGGAAAATAAACAAGAATCATCAATCGCTTTGCATTTTAGTACATGTGAAATAAATGTATGTGAGGAGATTGGTTGATGTTTAGGGAGTAATTGTGAAAATTTTGGATCTCCTTTTATTGCTCCCATTTTGGTGGGACATTTTGTGATAAAACCGTCCATAGTATTTGGACCATTGACTGCATATTAGTTTATTATTACTTGCTTTGGGCCGAGCATATTCATGCGAACTTGTTTTTGAGTCAATAACAATAAGCCGCAAACTAATTGAAGTTAGATTACACGTAGAAACAAAATTAAATTGCCACTACCCATATTTACTTATACGAGATGCGAGCATAACAATGAATCAAGACGTAAAATGGTGCCCAATTCCTATAAGAATAAGCGAATCAAGAGGAAATGCGAATGATCGAATAAACTCTAGTCTTTCGAAAATTATTAAAGTCATACATTGTTAATTGCTCCTTTTATTTATATTAATTTTTATATTTGTATATTAACCCCATTTTTGTAGTGATTATGGACATAAAATTTATTAACATTTATCGTTTTTTGGGTATTAAAAAATTGTTGGGTAATGGGGGTCGGGGGATACAAGCCAGCTTAACTGACTAAAATTAGCAAAATAGTAATTTACAAAATATTATAGTAATTCGATTAATTATCTCTATTAATACTAATAAATCCTCGATCTGTATATTAAAGCTATTGTATTAATACAGAAAAGGAAAGCAATAAAAACATACTATACTATCCTTAACAACAAATCCGTTGTCGTCCAGCGGTTAGGATATCTGGCTTTCACCCAGGAGACCCGGGTTCGATTCCCGGCAACGGAACCTTTTTAATTTTTGGCCTTTTTTTCCAACTTCGTGCACGGAGATGGAATCCGGGCGTGTTGATAGACGAAGGGACGAGCGATTTCCGAAAGGAAGCCACAGTCCTCTCTCTCTGTCTGCCATCTCGTATCCCGCTTACTTAGGTTAGGCTACTTCGGGCCGGGAAACGAGAGGCTTCTAGTATAAGTATTAAGTAGGCACACCTTTTGTATTGGGAGATGGTGGATTTAGAGCCTCTCTCTTAGCATTGGTTTTACCGTAGCTAGAGAAGTTGTGTACTTGCATTCAATGGCACACGACAGCTTCGTCCACTACAATCTCAAGTCCTTCAACTCCTTCTCGATAACGAGTTCCACGCAAAGGTTTTAGATTTTTGGGTTGGTGAAGCTCGCTCTTGACACTAGAGGTCCCTCGCCACCAAGCTATCGCGACACTTGGTTTAATTGTAGTTAATATCTTGAACTTTCAACGAATTTGAGTTTATAAATGTTGGAATTTTAGTCCGGTCAACGCAATTGACCGAGTCGTATAAGTGACGGATTATTTAATTTTAATAATTAAATAATCGATCTATGCTCCGAGTAGATGATTGTGGTATATCTCTTTCTCTAAGCCGATTCCGGTGAGTGAGAAATAATATATTAAAGTATATCACGATATATGGAGATATGTAATTAATTAAATAATTAATTAATATTATTTTGGACACGTAGATAAAATAATGTGGCAAATGAGCATACGGAGAAAGCTTCGTTGAATGCGTGCATATTGATCGAGTCGTCCAGATACATTTTTGGAATGAACAACTACGTGAGAGGTGTCTACATACATCCGTCCAGGTTCATGCTCCATTGTTGAGGTTTGTAACGCTCGTAACGGTTTGTAACCCCATGCGGTTACAATCAAGTCATCATGACACACATAATGGGTGTTGACTCCATCAATTCAAATAAGTGGACTTGGCCCATAAATAGGCATGCATCCATTGCATTCTCTATGCAACCACAAGCATAACATTTGCATAGCTCTTTCCCTCTTTTTTTTTTTGCATAGCTCTCTCCCTCTCTTTGCATAGTCTTCCGTTGAAGCTCTGCCCTCGCCATTATCCAGTTCGCTAGAGCTTGTTATGTTTGCGGTGCTGCAACGAACAAGACGAAGCCGTTTTATCTTTGGGGATGACACGCCAATCCGAGAGCACTACCGGGGCGTATCTCGTCTTGCGGAAAGAGTACTCCGCGACTCGGCTTACAACTTATTTATGGTTTACATTTTCGATTATTGTTTTGTTATTTCAATTCAGTTTATTGTACTTTTATCTTTATTCTTCATTTGGGTTGTATTACGTCCGGGTAGTGTATCTTTGTACCACAGTTGTAATTAAAGAAAACCAACAATAAACTTTAAGTTGATGTTGTGAACAAATATTCGTTGGAAGGTCACAGTTATAGAGTATAGAGTATGATTTGAATAAAACACCCGTGTTGCAGATACTCTAAAGGATTGTTTTTTCACATGAAATATAAAGACAGAGTCTATACATATTTGTCGTTTTTTCTTCTTGCATGAATACATTAGTTTTTTTTCTAGATTTAAACTCTATATTTTCCCTCAAGCTACAAAAAAAATTATTGATCTTTTAAAAGAAAGAAAAAAGAATCTAATTAAAAAGTGTTGTTTTTTTAATTTTATTTGGTAGGTTTGAGATTCGTACTCTCGTCTTTCGACCTTACAAAGGCGAGGAATACCACTGATCTATCGTGTCATGGCGATCTAAAAGTATTGGTGTAATTATAACATTTAATAAATCATTCTAAAGTTGCAAATCAATCAACGGTTGCTTTTAAGAATGTATCCCGTACTAAATTAAAATGTTGGCTTTAATTAATCTTCATTTGAATGATGAATTGGGTAAATAATCTATTATCTATACCACTCCCATAAAACTAATAAAATTCAAATATCTTTTTAATAAAACATATAAATATAATGAGTAAAACAATAGAAATATTTATCTTATAAAAAGATATTTTCTCAACGACTCTCAACTGTATTACGAAACAATGAGCATTCCCGCCTTCAAACCACCGCCTCTCCGCCAATCGCCGCCGATTGCCGATTCTCCAGACCACCGCCACCTCCACCGCAGCTCCTTTCTAAGCTCCCAGAACATTAATCCAAACAATTCTCTCGAATCCGATACTGCCTCATGAACTTCATCCATAGCCCACCACTGCAAAAACGGCCGTTTATCGAAAGCAATAATCCTATTTAACCGTATGCGCATATCCGAAATCGATCCAAACCACATCACCTTCATCACTCTCTTCTCCGGCTGCGCCCATCACCCATCGCAGGGCTCCTCGCTCGGTCCCTCAATTCATGGCTACGCGCGAAAAATCGGGCTGGATGTCGCTAATGTGAAGGTCGGGACGGCTCTGATCGACATGTATTCGAAAATTGGGGAAATTGGATCGGCGAGATTGGTATTTGATCATATGGAGATGAGGAATAAGGTTTCATGGAATACTATGATTAATGGCTACATGAGGAGTGGTCAATTTGGGGATGCGGTCAAGCTGTTCGACGAAATGCCGGAACGAGACGCTGTGTCTTGGACTGTGCTGATTGATGGTTTCGTGAAGAAGGGGAAGTTCGAGGAGGCGTTGGGGTGGTTTCAAGAGATGCAGTTGGCCGGTGCCGATCCTGATTTCGTGACGATTGGTTCTGTGCTCTCTGCTGTTGCTAATATAGGAACACTGGGAATAGGGCTCTGGATGCATCGATTTGTTTCAAAGCGTGAATTTAGGGATAATGTTAGGGTTCACAATTCATTGATCGATATGTATTGTAGATGCGGCTGCGTTGAATTCGCGCGTCAATTGTTCGATACAATGCTCGAACGGAGCCTAGTTTCGTGGAACTCGATAATAGTTGGTTTAGCTTGCAATGCATATGCAGAGGAAGCTCTGCGTTACTTCCACCTGATGCAGGAATCCGGTTTCGAACCCGACGGCGTGAGCTTCACCGGAGCTCTCACCGCCTGCAGCCACGCTGGCCTAGTAGAGGAGGGGCTGAAACTCTTTGCAGAAATGGCACGAGCTCACAAAATTAAGCCAAGAATCGAGCACTACGGATGCGTTGTGGATCTCTACAGCCGGGCGGGGAGGCTGAGAGATGCAATGCTGGTGGTGGAGACGATGCCGATGAAGGCTAACGAGGTTGTGTTCGGTTCTCTGCTGGCCGCGTGCAGAGCTTCCGGTGAAATTGATCTTGCTGAGACCGTAATGGATTACATACGCGAAACGGATCAGGACGGCCACTTCAACTACGTGCTGCTGTCGAACATCTACGCAGCAACGGGGAGCTGGGGCGGGGCAGGGCAGGGAAGGTGAGGAGGAAGATGAAGGATCGCGGGCTGCAAAAGCAGCCCGGGATCAGTTTGATTGAGATCGATTGCACCATTCATGAATTCGTAGCTGGAGATAGGACTCATTTTGATGCAGAGAATATACATAAAATTCTGCAGCTTTTGTCAAATGAGATAAGGTATAATTACGAATTCTTGCCAATTTGATTTCTTGATTGAAATATATATATATATATATATATATATATATATATATATAAAAGTAGATTGGTTTACACAGCTGAAGTAGTAGTGATTTAGATATTACATAATCTGCCTGCATTGATAGGATATTACATAGATGATGACTTTAGATAACCAAAAAACAGAGCATTTTTCTATTTTCTGCTGTTCGTTTTGAAATCATGGAGTTTGGGGCTTCTTCGGCTGATGGCCGTTGTGGTGCAACGGGTCGGGGCCGGCTGGGACCCCCCTAAGCTGCCAATCCTCCGGCAACTCGTTCTTGCCGGAGGGGCCTTGGTCAAGGATCAGCTTCTGCAAAGCCATCTTCTTCTTCATCTCCATGAACAACTGATCAAAATTTGCAGCAAATCAAGAAAACCATATACATTACATACATGTGTGTGGGTGTGTGTGTGTATACAAATATATATATATATATATATATATACGTGTATGTGCATAATCTCCATGGAGCTGGCTCCCCTGCTGCTGCATTCTGCAAAACATGAAGATAAAACCATGTTAAAAAGCAGTTTTTGAATTACAATTTCATGAGAGGGAGAGAGAGGAGACCAGAAAAGGGTTGGAGGAAGAGGGCTAAGAGGAGCAAGATGGAGATGGTTTTTGCCATGGCTGAGATGAGAGGGTTTTGCAGGGAGATTAATTTGGAGAGAGGACGGGTGGATAGGGGAGATTTATAGAGGGAAATTTGGGCGGAAAAATGATTGCTGAAGCAGCCATATATTTTAAATATATGAAGATGGATTTTGTGTGATGTGATACTGTATTAATTCTCAAATAAAAAGGCTTTGGTGGATAGTACTAAATGCATAGCTGTTGTGATTCGAGAGACGGCGCCGTTTCAGGTGACTGTGACACTTACAACGTCACTACCTTCCCTCAACATTCTATTGCATTTATATATTCCCATATTTTCTAGGTGTATTAATATCCATGAGTATTTACTAGGGTGATACGTATTTGGTTTGATGACTTGGACAACAATATTGAATCTTGAAAATGTTGTTCATATTGAAAATAATGTCACATAAAATTATTCTGTGGTCTTTACTTTACTGTATGCTAAAGTTAATATTGGGAGAATCTAATTTCGTGCAATCTTATGGAGTAACAATTTAAGTAATCGAACACTTCCAACACATATTCCTTATTAGGTTGTTCCATAATGTGGGATTTAATACTAGTTCAATTATGTTTTCTCTCTTAATTTACTAATTTCATAACTAGAACAAGTTCTGTCTCTAAAATTTCTAATTTTGTTCGAGAAATTGGAATATGATTGTTTAGTTTTTGCATTTAAATAACTTTGGCAGGAAGAATGACTGAAAAAAATTCATGATCATGATGGAGTACTATTTATGGAGATGAAAAATATTTAAAAGTAATTAAATAATTAATTAGAATTATAATTTACACTATTTGTCTTTGAAAAATAATTTGACAGTAAATGTACGAGTATTAATACAAAGTTAGTCAAATAAGAGAAAGATAAAATAAAAAATGATTGAATTTTTATTAGTCTAAAATGAAATACGGCTTATTACTTAAAACGATTTAATATAAATTAATAGATAAAAATAATTTTTGGTCGACGATAAAAATAAAAACACGATGGCAAATCCTAATAATGCTTTACATTTATTTTAATTTATAAATCAAATTCTCTAATTAAAATGTAAACAAAATCTATTTAAAATCTAGATTTACATAAAAATAAGTAATAAAAGGTACATGAAACTGACATAAGGCCTTGTTTCCGTTAAAGAAAGAATATTCCCAATTTTAGTACGTACTTTCTTCTGCAAACCTCTTTTTAGGACATTTACTTTAATTCTCTTTATTTAATATTTTACTTTTTTTCAGGTGAAATCTGAATTTTTGATAGACCTACTGCAGATATCTGGGTATTTTTCATATTTTGGAAGGTACTGATCATACAGTCTAATCAAGCAGCTGTTTTAATTTATTTTTCTTTTAAAAAATAATTACTTATTTCGATATACATATGGACGCATTTATTTTTATGATATTGACAGTGGTAATGCTGATGTCAAATAGTAGTAATTATTAGAAATGATTAATCTGTATGAGATCTGGATTTTCGAGAGCTATATGAAATTGCTGAAGTTAGATTTCTTCTCCTCAAGATTAAGATTGCGCTTATTTTAAAATTCAAGTGAAATTTTATTTATTTAGAAGTACGTTTGAAAAATGTTATAAGGTGGATCTATAATGACCTAGAAATCGGAGCCTCGTTTAGTCTCGTTGTTGTATACTCCGAGTTGTGGAATAGTTTCTTAAATCATCAAGTTAATTTTCTTGGACCCGAGAATACTTAGATTTAAAAATTGTCATGATTGACCTACTAAATTTTAGTAGAGTATGTTTTTTTGTATTCCCAAGTAGGCCCGAATGACATAGCATATGACGTTTATAAATGATTAAAGACTAAAAAATTATCGGCGGGCAAGTATTTTTAAACTACCTAGTGTATGTTTTAATGTTTATGTTGTTTAGATCATCTCAATTTGCTTGGAGTTGTTGTAAGATTATTTTTTATATGTTGTATGAGATTGGCGGATGGTGCAAGTTCGTGCATTACGGTTTTCTTATGTTCGTTCATTGTTTTCCTTATTGGATATACGGAGCAACATTTATTTTTGCCTATTTGTTGAGTTGTTATTTTTTTCCCCAGCTCGTATATTGCTACTTTGTGTCCCTTCATTTGAGTTTATATTGAATAAATTGTTTTTTAATGTAGTAAAATTGTTTTTGAATGTAAATTTATGGATTTTTTGCTAAATATACAGGTTGGAAAAACATTTAATAAATTCTAGAGAAATTAAAAAATAAATTTTCTTATGACGTCATTGTAGATTGGATTGGAATCAAATTGAATTAATGCTGATTTGAAAGGATATACCGCAAACTGAAATCCTCTGGCATTACTGTGGTAGTGGTCAACCCTGGTGATTTTCAATCATCATATAATACTACTCCCTCCGTCCCGCACTACTCACACGTTTCATTTTCGGCACGGAGATTAAGGAATGAATGTATAGCAAAGTCAAATATTACGGCTGTAGGTGAAATTTTTTACTAAAATGGAAATAGTGCAAATAACTTGGGACGCCCAAAAAAGAAATAAGTGCAAGTAGTCCGGGACGGAGGGAGTATTATCCAATAGTATTTTATTTTTCTTATCATATTATGAGATTGAGTTACACCAAATTTTACTAGTTGGTATGCCTTATTTAGTGTATGGGTTGTTTAACTCACTTTATTTGTCATTTTAATCTTTAAATTTTTAATATAGTTATTGTATTAATAAATTGATGTGTAAGTACTGTTATGAGGATTGGGGCAAAACTGCACAATCAGTTCAGTTCGGTTACCAATATACTGTTCGGCGATTAGGGACCGATATGCTGTTCAGTGATCTGACGAACTGCAATCATGCTCGGTGATTGGTCGAGTTTGTAGTCGTGCTCAGGGATTAACCGAGCTCAATGTTCGGTGTTGAGCTCGGTGCTCAGTGCTCGGTGTTGGTGCTCGGTGTTGGCCGAACTTAAACGAGTTCGGAGTTGACAGTTGTTATTAACTGATGCACGTCGTCGGATGCGACTAGTTAGTTAGCTTTAAATGAAAGCCGTTAGGTTGAACTAGTTGTTAGATAAGTGTTAGTTAAATAGAGCCGAGCTGTGAAAAAAGAAAAAAAAAATTTTTTTCATCCAAGAGTTTTGTAATCTTCCACACAAATAAAACACAAGATTTCCATTGACTCTCCAAGAATTGTTTTTTTGCTTATTCATTTTCATATCAAGTATTCGTTCTTCTCGTTCCGGAATCGATCTCGTTGTGATAACAAGATTGAGTCGCGTATCTGATAACATTACAAATTGGCGCCGTCTGTGGGAATCGAAGAAGGACGACGAATTCAACAATGTCTACCGCAAAGTTCGACGTTGAGAAATTCACCGGCGAAAATGATTTCGGCCTGTGGAGATTGAAGATGAGAGCTGTTCTGATGCAGCAAGGCGTCTGGGATTATGTGAAATCCAAGACGGACAAGAAAGAGATTCAAGGGATGGATGCGGCGAAATGTCAAGAACTGGAATACAAGGCGTATAGCTCGATGTCTTGTGCCTCAGCGATAGAGTCTTGAGGGAGGTTCAGAAAGAGGATGATGCCGCGGGAGTGTGGAGAAATTGGAGAAAATATATATGGAGAAGTCAATCTCCAATAGGTTGCATCTCAAGCAAAGATTGTTCAACTTTAGATTTTCTGACTCCAAGAATCTGGCGGATCAGCTGGAAGATTTTCGAAAGTATATAGATGATCTTGAGGGTGTGGATGATCCCATGAAAGATGAGGATAAAGCTTTGATGTTATTGAATGCTCTGCCTCAGAGTTTTGAGCAATTCAAAGACTCAATACTTCTTGGAAGGGATTCGAAAGTGACTTTGGAGGAGGTATTTTCTGCATTAAAGCTGAAGGCAATGCAGAAATGTGTCAGCAAGCCAATCGATCAAGCTGCTGAAAGCCTCAATGTGAAGGCAACTTCAAAGAAACAATTCAAATTCAAGAAACCCCCATCTGACAAGTGGAAGCCAAGATCATCTAAGGAAGGAGATCAAAAGGAATCTAGAAGCTGCTTCTGGTGTAAGAAACCAGGACACATCAAGCAAAATTGTTTTGCTTGGAAGAAAAAGCAATCTGAAAATCACAAAGGAGATGGTACAGCAGCTATCACTGAGGAAATTGAAGAGGCAAGAGCTCTCAATGTGGTGGAGGATAGCCCATTATCAAGGCTATGGATCATGGACTCAGGCTGCAGTTTCCATATGTCCTCCAATCTCGACTGGTTCCAAGATTTAAAGGAATCTGAAGGCTCGGTGTTGCTGGGAGATGACCATGTGTGTGATGTAAGGGGTGTTGGGAGCATATGTTTGAGGATGGACAATGGAATTTTCAGAACTCTCACTGATGTGAGATACATCCCATCCATTAAAAGGAATCTTATATCCTTGGGTCTTCTTGAGAAGAATGGCTACGAATTGACTCTCTTTGGTGGAGAGATGCTTGTCAAAAAGGATGGCCAAATGATCATGAAGGCTGTCAGAAACAATGTGCTCTATTATCTGAAAGCTGAGGCAGTTGCTGGAACAGCTAACAACACACAAAAGACCATCAATTGGCATGCTAGGCTGGGCCATGTGGGGGACACTGGGCTGATGCAGCTGGTAAAGCAAGGCATTATTCAGATGGCTGATTCAGAGATACAAAGAGCCATTGGATCGTGTGAAGAATGTATTCTTGGCAAAAACAAGAAGCTGCCATATGGAGTGGGCAAACATAACTCAACACAACCTCTCCAATATGTTCACAGTGACATATGGGGCCCTGCACCAGTAAATAGCATTGGAGGAGGCAGGTATTTCTTATCATTTGTTGATGATTTTTCAAGAAAGGTTTGGATAATGATCATGAAAGAAAAGTCAGAGACCTTCAAGAAATTTCAGGAGTGGTGTACTGCAGTTGAGCTAGAAAAGGGGAAGCCTTTGAGATGCCTAAGAACTGACAATGGGCTGGAATTTTTGTCCCATGAGTTTGATGAGTTTTGCAAGAGAAAAGGAATTAAAAGGCATAGAACGGTGCCTCACAACCCACAACAAAATGGGGTCGCCGAGAGAATAAATAGAACCATTCTTGAAAGGGTAAGATGCATGTTGATAGCATCTGGAATGTCAAAACCATTTTGGGCAGAAGCAGCCTCCACAGCTGTTGTTTTAATCAACAAATGCCCCTCTGCTGCCATTGAAAATCAGACTCCGGATAGTAGATGGTATGGATCTTATGGAGACTATTCAAAATTAAGACCATTTGGGTGTAGAGCATATGCTCACATCAAACAAGGAAAGCTGGAACCAAGGGCTCTCAGATGTGTGATGATAGGCTATCAGGTTGGAGTTAAAGGTTACAGATTATGGTGCTGTGAGGAAGGGAATAAGAAGGTTGTCATCAGTAGGGATGTTATTTTCAGGGAATCTGAAATGCCTTTCTTCATGAAGCAAGTTCAGACTGTTGAGTTTGAGGTGGAGGGTCAGAGGGAATCCTCATCTGATGCTGTAAGAAGTCCACCAGATACTGTGAGAAATTCACAAGAAACCAGTGTTGGTGGATCCTCTGAACATGAAAGTACATCAAGACTCCACAGAGACTGGGTTGCAAGAGACAGAACCAGAAGAAGGATCAAGCTCCCTTCCAGATTCAGGATTTGATATGATGCACTATGCACTGGCCATAGCTGAGGA